>NC_069789.1:96647657-96950687 GCF_027406575.1 Nycticebus coucang
TCTCCCAAGGAGCTGAGTAGAACGAAAAAATGTGGTCCAGTGTAAACCAGATTTGACACTGTGTCTATGTATAGAAAGAGACACTTATTAAGGCCATGCCTGACTGACTAAAATAACCAGACTGTGCCCCAGACAGAGTTGAGCTGCTTAGTTGACAGTCTTACTGACTGATCTGCATAGACACAGAGTCAGTCTGAACCTAGACTCATATTCTTTGAAGGGAACTTGCAAATCTGGGAGTCCATGGAGAAAGAGGGCCATGTGTTTTGCTAATGCCATCTCTAAACAGATCTTCAGTTTACTTTCACACGCTTACTTCTGCTTCTATGGCCACCCCTCTATGTCCAGCCTGGTAGATCTTACGCCAGCATTGCCCTGATGGAACTCCTGGCGTCAAGCCTACTCTTTCTCCAAGCTACTCTCCTCAATCAGCCAGAGAGAGCCTAAGATCACTTCAATTGTTACATAAAACTTTTCAGTGAGAAAACCCACCTCTTTAACATGGCCTACAAAGTCCCATGTGATTGAATGTCTGCCCACGTCTTAAGCTTTTCACCTTCCTTTCATATCTGTGTCCTTCCATGTTGTCAAATTACTGAGACCTACCTACCCTACCTTAGCCCCCTCCCACTAGCTCTTTCCTTAACTTGGAGAACTTACCCCTTGTCTTTTACCCGGTTTCCCCAAAAATAAGACAGTGTCCTATTTTAAGGTGTTTTCAAAGATGCGCTAGGTCTTATTTTCAGGGGACGTCTTATCTTTCCTGTAAGTAGGTCTTATTTTTGGAGGATGTCTTATTTTCGGGGAAACAGGGTACTTCCCAAACCCATTCATTGCCTAGGCCTTTTACTGCTTTTAGAGAAGTTTTCTATCACCCCTTCATTTAAACCTTTTCCTCATTACAACCTTCCATAACACATTATAACTTTTCTTCCTGGCATTCATCATAACTGTAATTCTGCATTTATTATCTGAAATATTATTTTATGATCTATGCCATTCACTAGATTGTAAAATTCATGAAAGCAACAGCCATATTTGTTTTACTTACCATTGAGTCTCCAGTAACTTGAACATAGTAGAAACTCAATAAATATTTGCAGAATGAATAGTGTGTTGAAAGTGGGAGCTCTGAGAAACAAGAAGCTGTTCTGAGATCAGTGGTGGGACTGATCCAGACCAGCAAGGGGGAAGCCAAACAGGCCGCTTGGGGCTGCACAGACACACATAGGCAGTGACTGCACGGGAGGCTGATCCATGGGGCAATGACTACCGTATCCTTCTCACAAATGCAGTCACCATGATTGGCTGTTCACAGGTATTCCTTAAAGAACGGCGCTTTGGAGAGAGGTCAGCTCCCTCATCCTCCTCTTAATTTGGTGATGGAGTAATGACTTGATGATGACTGAAATTTATATATTGGCCATAATAAGTGGTTAACATGGATTAGCTTAGTAAATGCTACCTATGGCTATCTCTGAAAGAGCAATTAACACAGAGCTGGTCAACAGCTTTTAGAGTACCTGTTGTCTGGGCTCTGAGCCTATTAAAGGGCCTACTGAAATCAGAAAAAGAGATCAAACTTTTCCTCATTTACATTTGTAATCACATTTTGTCTTTTTCTTCTTTTATTTTTTATTTTTTTGAGATAGAATTTCACTTGATTGTCCTGGGTAGAATGCTGTGGCCTTATAGCTTACAGCAATCTGAAACTCTTGGGCTCAAGTGATTTTTTTGCCTCAGCTTCCCAAGTAGCTAGGACTACAGGTACCCACCACAACACCCAGACAGTTTTTCTATTGTTAGTAGAGATGGGGGGTGGGGAGGTCTTCACCTTGCTCAGGCTAGTTTCGAACTCCTGGGCTCTGGTGGGGGATTCACCCGCCTCACCCTCCCAGAGTGCTAGGATTTCAGGTGTGAGCCACTGCACCCTGCTCTCTCCTTCTTTTAATTTTAGCCTTCCTTAAGGAGAAACTTGTACAGCTTTTGCTGTTGACCAAATGCAGATACCTTGTGGTAAACTGGTTTTCACTTTCTGCCTTACGTTGTCCATCCTAGAGAAAGTTAGTGGGGGAGGTTGAGGCAGCACACTCATTTGGTGAGACACACTCAGTGTCCAGCCTGTGGCCTGCAGACCTTCCTGCTGATTTTGTGAGGACTTATTTTTTGCTTATTTGTGGTGTCGGATATCACAAAAAGTACGTATGGACTTTTTTTGCTAATAAGCTTTTGTTAGTATTTGTGTATTTAATGTGTGGCCCAAGACAACTCATTTTCTTCCCACATGTGGCAGAGGAAAAAAGGTTGGACACCTCTGAGCCATTATGAGCAAATGGCAAGTTGAAAAAAAAAGATGGATGATCTTTGAGACAAGACTGTTCAATTGACAAAACGTAGACAACTGCTATGTTTCTAAGCACTGAATCAATGTGATGAAGAGCAACCTCAGGTTGGATTTTCTGTTTTTATTAGTTGGGTGCTGTTGCATTGATAGTCACTTCTCTGATAAGTGCTTGATTATTCTGCTGTAATATCATTCATTCATTCACTGGCTTATTCTTTAGTAAATATTAAATATCTCCTATGTCCTCGAGACTCTACTAGTAAGTTGAAAGGCATAAAATTCTCATCGTAGCAACCTGTCTTCTCCCAACAAAAGCGGGGCTGTGGGGCAGCCCTCCAAGGCCATTACGAATAAAGACCACTTTCAGGAAGATAGACGATTGCATCTGAATTTACGACCCATGCCAGAGGACCCAGATGGTAAGTCTGCTGGGTTGGTATGAACATGACAGACACAGTGCCCTCTCTCACAGGACTTACAGTCTAGTCCACAAAACAGGTGACAAGCACTTCTAGCCGAATGTGGTGAGTATTCTGCTAGGGGAAGGAGGAGGTGCATGGTCATGCATTTTAGGGACATAAGTCCTAGTCTGAGGCTCCAAAGAGGTATCCTGAATGAACCACTTTAGCTGAAATTTATAAGAATCATAGGACTGCAAGGTAAGGGGCTGCCTGGTATAATAGTAAAATTTTGTAAACTATTTACAAAATATTCTCTATGCATTGGCCACCTCTTTGTAGAATTTTGTAACAAATAGTTTGTAAATAAAGGTCCGTTCATTTTCAGTTTCCCATTTTCCCTGTGTTTGGCAACTGTAGGGGAAACTTTTGGGACATGCTGCATATGGAGTGATAGTGGCTGCAGACATTGGGAAGGTTGTTCAAAGACCTGAAGGTGAGAGGATACAGGACATATTTATTGGATTGAGTCAAAGAAGATAAATATGACTAAATTGTGAAATTTTAGGGAAAGAGTGTCTTTCTCCTGCCCCCACCAGGAAGGAGCTCCTGGAAGACAGGGAAGTTTCTATTTTACATTTGATATATAAAATATGAGAGATAAGTTTAGAATACCTTTTAGTGAGTGTTCAAATGACCCAGAGGTATTCTGTATGGTTCTTTAAAGAGAGTGAATTACGTAAGTATGAGGTCGTAAGAAATTTCAAATGAGAATTATCGAGGGAAGCTTGTTATAGTCTGCTTTCTTCTACCAACTGCCTTCTTCCCGCAAATCCATACCTCTGGGTCAGCCCCTCAAGGGCTGAAGTAACCAGCCCCAATTCAGGGAGATAGATAGCTACATCTGGGTTTATTGCCTACACCAACAGGTTACAGATAGTATGTTTGTTGGATTGGGCTGACCAACCTCCACAGTGTGAGTCAGCGTCAATGGCTCCAGTGGGATACCAGAAGGCACATATATCGATCGTAAATAATATCTTAATGTCCTACAGTAGGTAATACATCAAAGAGGTTTCAAAATATCTTTCTCTCTGCTTTGTTCCAATGGACTGCATTCTGGCTCAGAACTTTCCTTTTTAGGGTTAGAGCATGACCTGGGTCCTCTTGCACACTGAAGTTCAAATCCTTTTCTTAACCTTTGCTTCCATAGGGCCCAGAGAGCTTATTATGACCATCTCTGTCTCTGCACACATATCACTGGAATAACCAAAGAGTTACAGAGCTTCCGTGCTCTGCCCTCTATCAATAGTCAGTAAATACTCTGGTGACTCTTTGATGAACTGGGCTATTGTTTGACCGTAAAGTATTCCCCTCAGTTTTAACATTTAGTATTACATAGATTTACAGAGTTAGAAAGAACCTTATAGTTTACTAAGTTCAAGCTTTTCTTTGACCAACGGAAGCTGGAGAGAGAAAATGATTTGCTCAAGCACATCCAGGCCTTTGAGACAGAGGAGTGACCCACCTGCTTGGAATTTGGGAGAAGGAAATAGTTATTCTTGGTTCACTTCCTACTGGGTGGGTGGATTCTGGTTGACTTTCTTATCATAGAGTGGATTTTCTGGGGCAAGTTTTGCTTCTGCAGGATATGGAAAGGGGCCTGAAGTTGCTCATCTACCTGTGATTCAGCAGGGAGGTTTAATTCTGGTATAAAATATTATACAGCCTATTCTTGCCCTGTGGACCAACATGTGCCCTCTAATCCAGCCTTCCATACAATTTCCATCTCCATCTGTCTAAATCCTGGCTGTATCTCTCCTTGGTTCCAAACTCAGAAGGGAAGGGGGGATGTTATTTTCTGGATATTCCTAAAACTCCCCAAAGTGTTTATCTTAACACTGATGATCACAATATCATGCTGATCTCTACAACTTACCTTGCCCTGGCTTCAGCCACTTTCCTTTCTTTGCCTCTGACCCGGGCCCAAACATCATGCTATCGGAGTCAGAGCTGCAATAGAGACAGTTCCCCTTCTGCAAAGTTTGATGACTTTCCAAAGGCTCTAGAGCAGTGGTTCTCAACCTTCCTAATGCCGTGGCCGTTTAATACAGTTCCTGTGGGTCGCGACCCATAGGTTGAGAACTGCTGCTCTAGGGTGTATGGCATCCCTGATCCTCCAGAAGTCCTGAAATTCTGCTATTGGTGATTTATCATCTAAATCTAACATTTATTTTGGGAAGGAGTCTTGCTTAATGCATATATCTTACCTGGCAACCTTATGTGAAGTAGTATAGAGGAAGATACATGAGTTTTGGATTCAGATAGAAAGAATTTCAAATTTGAATCTCGGGTTCCTCAACTAAAAAACAGAGGTGTGTCAACCAAAATAGGCAAGGCTATGCTACAGTCAAAAGCAACCCCAGCATCTCTGTGGCATGTTCATTTCTAATTCACACATAGTCTGTGCTTGGACTAGTCAAAAATTCTCTATGCTGCATCATTTTATAGCAATGTCATTTGGAAGAATGGCCCTTAGGTCACTGTAACAAGGGAAGAAGGCATTGAACACTGAAAGTTCAGTATAGATGTGAGAGACATCACTGTTGCTCACATTTCTTTGTCCATAATTAGTAACAAGCCTATGCAAGGGAATGAGGAATTTTAGGCCTTTGTGTGCAAGAACTAAAGAGAGTTGCTCAATTTCTTTGATCCTCATCGACTCTGTAACTCTATGCATTTGTATATTGCACCTCCATTTTACAGAGGAAATTAAGGAGCAGATGATTTTAAGGAGTTTACAAAGGTTTCAAAGCCAGGGAAGTCAGGACTGGGCCCAAATGCAGGCCACTAGGCCATCAACTGTTATGTTTTTAGGAGGGGAAACAAATATTGGAGAAAATTGAGAATGCCATAAGAAAACAATTTGACTTAGCCTACAAGATTGTCATGAGAGTTAAATGGGATAATACTGTGTATATGTACATCTGGTGGGCACCCTTTGAGTGTTACCTGAAGTTTAGGTGGCAGGAAAGAGCAGAAGCAGAACTTCCAACACCTTGGAAGTTCTGAGAATCCAGAAAGGGTAGCACAAGCCTTGTGAGGGGGGCGTGTTGGAAAGAGAGAGGTAGGTAATCTTCACGTTGTTCATCTTGTCAATCCCAATGTCCTCTACAGGTGACACATCGCATTGTGTCACGTGATGTCTCCACCCTCTGTAGATGGAGGGGGCAGTGGAGGGCAAAACAATCTGCTCATACGCTCTCTGTACCCAGCACCCTTCTCACTGCATCAGTCATTTTCTTATCGAATCCTTCTAATGACACTGAAAGAAAAAAGTTATGTTTACCTTCATTTTGCAGGTGAGGGAGTTGCCTCACACAGCTAAGCTGCCTTCCCATGTTCTGACTCTGGACAGCATAGGTGTCAGAGCTGGGTTTCAGCTCAGGCATGTATGACTCCAAAGCTTTTTATCTTCCTACTTCCCCAGGCTGGGCTGTCTCCTTCCTGTGCCATCCTTAGCCTGGTATCTGCCACATACCAGTCAACACTTATCAAAGGGAGGTGGCACACTCAAACTCTGCCCACCTGAATTCCGCAAGGAGTGAACTTCTTAGCTCTTCCCACCCCAAAAGGAGACACTCATGGATGTGTTTAGTTTGGTCACAAAACCTGACTGGGTCATGGGGTTCGTTAGCCAGAGGTTTGCATGTATTTTAATAATTATTTTTCTCAGATCAGAAAACAGGAGCTCCAGGAAGAAGTGTGCAAAAGTCCAGAATAAAACCCAGAATCCTAGTCTGATATCTGAAGCTACTTTTACTAAACCATTTTGTTCCACAGCATCCCTCATGGAGCTCAGAGTCAGTGCTTACTAATTGCCACCCCTGTCCCCAATAAGTAACTTATTTTATCATTGGCACCAGAGATATCTGTGGCTTCCTCTTTCTCAGTCTTCAGGTCTCGGTCTAAACATTGTTTTGACAGTGAGGCCTTTCCTTTGTTTTATTTATCACTATGTCCTCAGTAACTGGTGAAACACTTCACCTAGTATGTGTTGAGTAAATGTTTGTTGAATGAATAAATGAATAACATATGCAAGAAGCCAATGAAGGGCAGTTGTAAAGAAGATTTAGACCTTGTCCTTGCTCTTTAGAAATGCACAGTTTCGTGAGGAAGTCAGATAAGAGAGACTGGACTTCTCACTTAGAAAGATTACAAATAGGGTGCGTCGTGTAGCTGTGATCAAGCATGTCCAGGAGAAACACAGTTCCACTTTACTCTGGATAAGGAGAGCCCGTCTCTACACTCACAGGTTAGCTGCTTTGATTCTTACCACAGTTGGAATCCATTTTTCTTGTCCACAGTCTGATGTCCTTGGGACTGTCTACTTCCTTTATGTCCTGCAGCTCTTGGGCCCATTTTTATCTGAATGTTTACTTTATCCTCCAAAATTATGAATAAGGTAGACATTTAGAACCATACATCTGTTTTTGGGAAAACAAACAAACAAAACTAGCTTCATTTTCTGAGGTTCCTTGGCTGGTTGTTTTCCGAAACATAGGGCTTCATGTATGACTAATCCCAAATCTCCAGAATGATTAAAAATAACAGATATTTTTAAAGGCTGCTAGACTTGAGAAACTCTTAGGGGACTCTAAATTCTTTGTAGGTCTATAAAGAGTCCCCAGGTGTACAGAACGATGGGTCTGTGACTTTCACTGTATCCTGCTGTCTGCATCCGGGACCAGAGCTGGGATGGTTGCTAGACAAGAGAGGGCACAGTTGGCAGGTAAAGGTGGGGACACCCAGTGAGGCTGATGCTGTTTGGTTTTTGGTCCTTTCTTTACTCTGTTGCCTTGACAACTGCCATGGAAAGTGAAATTTGGAACATGTAAAGCTTAGAAACCTCTCATCGAGACTGCTCATGGTTTTCTGGCTAAGCCTCTTCTTTTAAAATATTGGCTTCATTTTTCTTTGCGATAGTGTGGAGATGTCCTAAGTCTGTCCCAGTGCAAAAATCATCTTTTTTTCCCGCAGCAGGTGGGGCAGAATTTCCATCCTGCTAAGAGTTCTCTAGAGGGAGCGCATACCCCAGGGAGTCTCTGAAATCACAAGCATTTAGAGGAAAATTGAAGCTCTGTGGAATTTCAATCTGCCTTCCCTAAAAAGGCCCATAGTTTTAAATCATTGCTCCATTAAGTCTTTTGTATTCCCCAGTTAGTACTTTCTGTGTTTACCTTTTCTTTTCTTCTTTTTTTTCTTTAGCTTCTCTGCTATTCTGCTACAACGCTGTTCTCATGTGTTTCTATGACTGATGAGGAGCCTACAGAGTTTCTTTCTTTGACTGTGCAGAGAATAACTCCCACCTACCAGCAGGTGTGGCCTGCCTCTCTCAAGGAGATCTGCTGAAGGGAATAGGGGAACCTTTGCTACTTAGGACTCTTGGCTGGAAGATGCTTCCTTCCTAGAGCAAGTCCCTACTATCATAGAGCAGCTACTCAGCATTCTGAGCCCCTAACTTCTATACCTGTGCAATTTATATGAAAGTGGCATGAAAGCATTTCCTACGAAAGTGAAATGCTGGGATGAAAAGGGATAGCAGAACTCTGGAGGAAGAGCCAAGGCTCCAGGGTCACGTTCTTCCAGGATTTCAGGTAAAGGCAGGTGACTTACACAGACCTTTGAATTTGAGTTGAATGTCTGGTGTTGGTAGACAGCATTGCTAAGCATACAGAAGGCATTCTAGGTGATATTTAGTACAATTATTTCACATATATAGAAACTAAGTGCTGGAGCAAGGAAAAACACCCAAAGCCACGTAGCCAAATGGCATATCCAAGAATAACCTCAATTTCCCCAAATTCCAGCCAGTGTTGATCATTCTGAACATGAATGTATTTCTCTGAAAAGAAGATCACTGTGTTAATGAAACAATTTAAATGGACATTATAGAAGTGTTTTGGTAGGATCGGCATCATTAAACATTCTTGATTAAAGAAAAAGAGCTTACAAAGTCTTTGGAAAAGGACAATGTATTGAGTAACAATTCTTGTGAACCTCATTCTTTATGGAAAAACATTCATTCATTCATTTTTTTCCCTCCTAATGTTCAATAAATACCATAAGTGTGCAAGGCCCCGGGAAATTGAAGAACAGGATAATGGCTTCAGTATTCCAGATGCTTATAAGAATTTTGTATAGGGAGATAACTAACACCTGACTTGGATATTGAAAAAGGGGTTCTGAGGAGAGATAGTCTCAGTAAATATTGGGAAGAAGAAAAGGCACAAGGACTGGTTTTTTTTTTGGAGACAGAATCTCATTTATAGTCCTGAGTAGAGTCCTATTGTGTTATAGCTCACAGAAACCTCAGTCTTTTGGGCTCAAGCAATCCTCTTGTCTCAGCCTTCCATGTACCTGGACTATAGGCACGCCCCATACTGCCTAGCTATTTTTAGATGGGGTCTTGCTCTAGCTCAGGCTGGTCTCCAACTCCTGAGCTCAGGCAATCCACCCACGGCAGTCTCCCAGAGTGCTAGGATTACAGGCATCAGCTACCACTCCCGGCCTTCAAGGACTATCTGGGGATAGCATGTATCTAGTCTTTTTGGGACACAAGCTTCTTACAGGGAAGCATATAAAGCTGGATTTTGGTGGTTTCATGTTCTTCTATTAGGAAGTTCGTGGGCCTGGTTAATTAAGCAAGCATAATAGATATAACTTAACCTAACTTTTACAAGACCTTTTAAATCATCCTTTAGATATTTCTTAGCCATAAATTGCAAAACAAATTCTAGGCCAAGTGACTACTAGGTGAGCAAGGAATAAACTATAGGATTAAGTTGATCACTCACTGCTTATCAATGTAAGTTTAATAAGCATTAACTTCTGGAGAATAAAAAAAGAGAAGATTAGCAAACTTTACCCTGAGGGCCAAATCTAGCCCATCCCCATTTTTTTTGTAGGTAATGTTTTATAGAGCCTGATGATTAAGTTTACAGTGCAGTCTGGCTTACTGCCTGGTTGCCACAATAAAAAGTCTTGGTAAACTGGAAAAATACCCCCAGCAAATAAATGAAATTCAATAAAGACAAGAGAAGGGTATTATATCTAGGGGGAAAAAGAGTAACCGTACAAGCGAACATCAAAAGGACTAATTTTTTATCTAAGTGATGCAGAAAAAGTTGAAGTCATTGCTGAAGTTAGCCAGCTGACCATGTGTCCGCACTGTAAAGCAAGGCTGTCTTACACATAAGCAAGAACTATCAAATTGTAATAACAATTACAATAACATTAGTTAACATTTATTAACAACTTACTTGGACCTGGTATTACTTGAAATACTTCAAGTGGGTTACCTGTAAATTCTGACAAAAATGTGACTATTTAGCATAGTGTAGATGTGAAGATAGTGAGACTGAGATGATGTCTGAGGTCACGTAGCAACAAGGTGATAGCTCCAAGTCTTGAACTTGGCCAGGATAAGCATGTCCAGAGGACATGCTTTAAACCAATATGCAGTGTTGCTGCTCTGTCCTAAGCCCCTACTGTTTATCAAGCAAGGCATGGCCTTATGAGAAGAATTATAAGTATATAATACAAGCAAGGAGAGTAATTAATCTGCCAGTAGAGGCAAACTGCGTAGGATAACCTGCATGTCTTTAGATAACTTACTAAATTCTTAAAAATAAGAAGCTTAGCATTTTGAATTTTGGGGATTGGTGGAGGGGAAGAGAAAACTCTAACTACAGTAGTTATGAAAATCCCCCACTTACTCAACAAGGTGATAGCCTGATGGAGGATGCAGAAAGGAACTCAATCTATTTTCCGCAAAACTTCAGGGCCACAGAGAATACTTACTGCTGAAGCATTCCTTAACCATGCCTTCCACTCTTTCCTCAAGAAGAAAATGGTGTGGGATTCATCTGGAGATTGTTCAAGTGGGGGTAAATGGGTCTCTCTTTCTGTCTTGGGTTGGCTTCCCTGGGAAGCAGAGTCCTCAGAGAGGAAGATTTGCTTGAAGTAGATTTACTGGGAGTGCTGTCAAGTTCAACAGCTGTAAGAGAGGGAGGGAGGAAGGGGTGGGCAAATGGAGAAGCTTCAACCCATCTTGCAGGGAACCGGCACTGAGAGGACCCTTCAGAGTAGTCCTGAATCAAGGCAAGGAGGCTGGACCTCTGTACTCCCACTCTGATCCGACTGTAGATACACTCTGTTCCCAGGGAGAGGAGTAACATTGGCCAAGGAGAATTCCCAGAGTGGGGCTGGCTGTCAGTTATACACAGCTGGCTCTCCTTGCGCCTGGGGGAATGAGTACCTTGCCTGAGGAGAATTGAAGAGACCTGTCACAGTATCCACCACAGCATCGTACCCATTTTATTTTCCCCCGCAAACCCTAGGTTGAAAACTTCAGTGAAGAGTTAATTTACCTTATCAATACTCTGTTTCACAGTTCCATTTAAATCAAAGACCATAAAAGTTTGTGATTCTACATCCTCAAGAGCTGCCTGTGGCCTCGCCTGGTTTTCCATCTTTCAGCGTGTTCTTCTGGCTTTTGTTCTTGGGGTGTGAACATAGCATGTCAAAGGAGTGGTTGAGGGATAAAAAGAGGTGAGAGGATTTAATGGTGTTACGTGTTCCAAGGTTCCTGTGTTGGGTGTGAAACTGAAGTCAATCTCCAAAGTCCCTTTACCCTTCTTAGATTTGGATTTGAAGTTTCCCCAGAAATGCATTTTACACTGAAATGGGCTAATTGCCATCTCTGCCTGGGAGGATTCCGTGTGGGTGTATAAGAGGCTGCTGTTGGTGGAACTGAACTTAGTGGATTTTCAAAATTTCTGGATTTTTATCATTCTCAAAATTTTTCTTAAGTCTAACTCTTGGACGTAATTTTAAAAAATCAACTTTCTTCCCTGTACTTTTCCCTTCACGATTTCCTCCCTCAGTTTGGCCTGTGCTGAGTCTGACTCACTGGAATATACAGCTTGTTTTACTTGGGTAGCCCATCAAATCTGCAGAGTTAATGTGTGTCACCTGCGTGGTGCACGTGCTGGGAAGGGCATTCACCTGCACCAAGTTCACGACAGAAGAACGCCGTGTCTTATAGACTTTGGACAATGAAAGAGCAGTATCTGTGAGTACGATCAAGTGGTGCTAATGCCGGGTATACATTCTGAGAAACGTGTCATTAGGAAATTTTGCCGTCGTGGAAATGTCATAGTGGGCACTTACATACACCTAGATGGTATAGCCTGCTGCACACCTGGGCTACACGGTATAGTTTATTACTCCAAGGCTACAAAACTGCACAGAGTGTGATTGTATCAAATATTACAGGTAATTGTAACACAATGGTATTTTTTTGGGATCTATTACAGGTTAATTGTAACATAATGGTAATTTTTTTTTGATCTAAGCACGTCTTCACATAGAAAAAGCACGGTAAAAGTATGTGATCAAAGATAAAAAGTGTGGCTCAGTGAGTAGGGCGCCGGCCCCATATACCGAGGGTGGCGGCTTCAAACCCAGCCCCGGCCGAACTGCAACAAAAAAATAGCTGGGCGTTGTGGCGGGTCCCTGTAGTCCCAGCTGCTCGGGAGGCTGAGGCAGGAGAATGGTGGAAGCCCAAGAGCTGGAGGTTGCTGTGAGTCCTGTGACATCATGGCACTCTACTGAGGGCGGTAAAATGAGACTCTGTCTCTACAAAAAAAAAAAAAAGATAAAAAGTGTTACACCTGTACAGGGCACTTACCATATATGGGACCTGCTGGACTAGAGGTTGCTCTGGGTAAGTCAGTGAGTGAGTTGTGAATAAATGTAAAAGCCTAGGATGTTATTATTCACTATTATTATTCATTTTACACTTTATAAACACTACACAGAGGCTATACTAAATTTATACATTTTGTCTTTAATAAACGAACTTAGCTCATTGTAACATTTTTTACCTTATAATTTTTCCTCTTTAATACTTTTTCAATAACCCTTATCTTAAAATGCAAACCGATTGTTCAGCTGCACAAAAATATTTTCTTTCTATCCTTATTCTATAAGCTTTTCTCTGTTTTTCAAATTTTTATTTTTTTACTTTTCAAAGTTGTTTTTTGTTGTTGAGAGCTAACACACACCTACAGGATTGGGATCATCATATCACTGTCTTCTGCCTCCACAGCTTGTCCCCCTGGAAGGCCTTCAGGGGCAGTAACAGGCATGGAGCTGTCATATCCTAGGATAACAATGCCTTCTTCTGGACTACCTCCTGAAGGAGCTGCCTGAGGCCGTTTTATAGTAAACTTTTTTTTTTTTTTTAAATAGTCAGGAGTATACTTTAAAATAATAATAAAAAGTATAATACGTAGTAAATACAGAAACCAATAATATAGTATTGTGACCTACACCTAATTTTATGTGTTGTGCTTTTATAGCATGGGCTTGTTTACACCCGCATCACCACAAACATGTAATGCTCTGTGCTGTGATGTTAGGACCTCTACAACATGATGAGGCAATGGGAATTTTTCGGCTCCATTATCATCTTATGGGACCACCGTGGTACACAACAGCCCTGTGTTGACTGCAATGATGTGTTATGCGGCACATGACTGGACTCAGATTCTCTCAAGGGAGGGTTTGGGGAGTTATTTAAAAGGATTCACAGATAAGGCAAACAGATTAGGGACAGGACATATCGAATCCAACTGTAATGTAGCTAGAAAAGAGAATTAGGCAGAGGATATTGGCTAGAATTTTGGAGCCAACCTTTCATTTTCTCAGGAAAAAGACTTCAGGTTAGCTGTGCAACATCCTATTTAGAATCAACCATTTTTGTTGTTGCTATGCTAGACGATTTCGTGTGCATGAACTCAGTTAACTATCAGCAAATTTTCAAGTTTTAGATACTGTGTACCTTATTCATATATGAGGAAACTGAGACTCACAAAGGTTTTGAGTGATTTGTCCAGAAAAAGCCTGGATTTTGGGTAAGTCCAGGCTCTGCATAGTCACTGAGTAAGGATTATATTGATCTCAGTTCCACAGAAGGCCACAGAAGAAACCAGAGATTTACAAAAAGCAAGTACATGCTTAAGGTATTTATTCACGATTAACATGGCATTCCTTGCCCATTAAAGTCTTGATCATTTACTGTCTAGATCATGGTAGAAATTTCACTTCATGAGTTACCTTACTTTAAAGATTGTTTTAAATTTACACGCAGGTCTTTGGAAAAGACTAGGTCCAAGTAAAAAGTATAATTTAAACATAAATGGTGATGAATAGAATTATTTTTTTCATGGTTGTAGTAATGGAAATGATTAGATTTTGGGGGCAGAAGACTGATTTAGAACCCTTTCAATATATGATAGAAGGTAACAGGACGAGTGGTGGCCTAAATCTCCATGAATTCCACTGTCTTCAATAGTTTTGAAGAGTAGATTTTTGGGGGCAGAAGACTCTAATTTAGAACCCTTTCAATATATGATAGAAGGTAATAGAAGGAGTAGTGGCCTAAGTCTGCACTAATTCCACTGTCTTCGATCTCTTTAAAGTTCTAGGTTCCATTTGTCTTAGCTTGATAATTTCTTTTTTTTTTTTAATGACAGAAAGGTCACTATATCTGAAGTGGAGAGTAATGTCTTCTAGCCCAGTTCTCAACTTTATTACATTGGTGAATGTTGGCAAGGTATATAACTTCCACAGGTTTTGGTTTTCTCATCTTATTATATTGACCTTGCCTACATCCCTGGTAATTGAAAGCCCCAAGTGACATAGATAAAAAAAAAATTTCATTGAAAGCTTAAACTACTATGCAAATATAAATGTATTGTTAAAGTGTCTTCAACCTAATGGAACGTATGATGCTACTTCATTCATAATGACACCCTGGAAATATTATATTCACTTTTGCTCAGCGATTAGCTCTAATTCTTGGCAAGTTTCATAAGATAAAACCTGTAAAATTGCCAGTGTCCAGAAATAAATCAGTCTTAGAGGAGGCGTCAGTTATTCATGTGATAGATATTTCACATCTCGTGGGGCTATGAGTCATCTTTCTATGATCTCACGGTAAACAGGAACCATGTAGCCCAGCCTCTGTGCAGTCATGTGACACAGAGGCACAACTCCTCCTTCTGAAGCTTTAAAGAATGATGCCAATTTTTATTAAATACTGTAATCCTAGCACTGTGGGAGGCTGAGGTGGGTGGATTGCTTGAGCTCATGAGTTCGAGACTAACGTTAGCAAGAGTGATACTCCCATCTCTAAAAATAGCTGCACATTGTGGCACATGCCTGTAGTCCCAGCTACTTGGGAGGCTGAGGCAAGAGGATCACTTGACCCCAAGAACTTAAGGTTCCTGTGAGCTATGATGCCATGGCACTTTACCAAGAGTGACAAAGTAAGACTCTTCCTCAAAAATAAAATTTTATTGAACATTTTCCTGAAAGTGCTTAACCCAAGATTTTATTCAAGCCAAACAGGAAGTACCTCAGAAAGCCTCTCTAGGCTTGTACATGCTTAAGATATTTATTCATAAAAAAGATATTTATTCATGATTGAAAATAATACTAGGTATTATTGTCTCCCCAATGTCCCACACTCAAGACAGTCACTGAAAACCCCTCTTGGTGTCTTTTGTCAATCTGGCATCTTCTTAGCAAAAAAGTACCACTCTGATTTCCCCATCTACTATAAACCTGTCTCATGTAGCTCCTTCTATTCACGAGGGGAGCTTCAGACTTCTGCCCTTGCCCACTGGACAAGTCGCACTACTCTTTGCCAGCACTGTGCTTGACAGTTCTCTATTGCTTGAAAAAGAAATGTACATCTTCTGTCATCCTACTTTTCTTGTGAAAAATTCTCATGCAAATTCCTAGAGGATAAAATTTGTCACCACAGTACATGTGTAACCAGTAGTTCCTTGGTGGGTTGACATCAGAGCCATATGTAAATTTTGTGGACTTGAATGGAGTCAGAAGCATTCTACCTCTTGCTTCCATCTTTCTTCCTCCTCAATACCTCATTTTGGTCTCTAAAGGATGACACATTTCCATAGTTTATTTACTTAAAGCCCAGGATATATGTAACTGATTTAAAAGTTAGCCACTATGAATACCAAGGGTCTATGGAAAATTAGCGGCCAAGGTCCAAACATAAAGAGTTACAAATATCATTTTGGAACATGACTCATGCATAAGCTGTTATATGCTTAAACAAATTGGGGCATCCAATCTCACTTTTTCCCCTGTAACTACGAGCAGTGGTTGTCCTTATTTGCTTAAGCCTCTGACAGCAGCTACACAGGTGACAACAGGCCCAGGTTACATGTTTTCCACCCTCAAGTTCCCGTATTTAACTCCGCTCCTTTCTTCCTATTTAAATATAACATAACAGGAGGAAACTGGGTAAGAACAAGAACTTTGTATCCACATTATTTTTTTTAAGTAAATGATTTGCAAATGCTTATGCCTTATTTTGAATAACAGACTATATTGAGTAAACTTCATAATAATCATGGTTACCCCAATTCTGTGACATTGTGGTGGGAGTGTCAATTTATAATGTTTTTCTGAACCTCCTTTTCCTCTTCCCCATACTCATGCTGGCTATGGAACTGAGAGCAATTACAAACTTCCCAGTGTTTGTAGGGATTGCAGCCATCTATATTTCCCTGCGAAGGGTATATGGAATAAAAGTGTGCGTTGCAGAGGCAGTTAAGTGAGCCAGATATAGCAAACTAAGGCAGATAACGACATGGCCTCAGGCCTAGCATGGCTGAAGTCATTCCTCCCTGACATGAGTAATGGCTCTTTTGCCCTTAAGGCCGTTGGTTCCATGGGGCTCGGGGCTGTCATCCTCCTCTCCACAGAATACGTGAGGTCATTAACAGAAATGCTGATGCCATGCTAGAGGCCATGATCTTCCCTGCCACCAGGTTGCAGTTGACACATGGATGACATTTCTTTGGTGTCAAACCCAGGCAGAGAGTTGTCTTACCTGTCCCAATATCTGTTGGAAATCAGTTCTTGGAAGGAATTTAATTGGTTCTACCTCAATTCAGATAACACTGAGAGGCAAGGATAAAGTTGCCACACAAGGCCAATCCTGGGCACCAAATAACTCTGGGAGACCCTGTGTACAAAGAACGCGGCAGGGAAGTCAGCACGAACTGCGCATGTCTCTGGTTAAATCATGGTATAAAGGCTTATGATACACCATATTCATGTGGATTTCATATGTATGTTTGCATCTCTGGGTACGTTAGTGACCTTGCCAGTGATGAGGATATGGTCATATTTGGTCATTAGAAATTTAATTTTCAAGCTTAGAAATAATGTAATGGGCCAAATAATGTATTGTTTCAGGACACACATATTTTTTTCATGCTTTGATGAAGTATTTCCTCTCTCTATCCTTTCTGACTCATCACAGGGCAGCATATGAGTCATTGTACACCTTTGGTGCATTTATTCCTCCCTTTCTCCAGATGATTCTTCCCCTGGAAGTGGATATGAAAAACAGAGGAAGACCAGGGAGGACTAGTTCCTCACACTGCCTGTGTAACGCTGCACTGAGAAAGTGCTTTCCTGAGCCTGCATGTTCATAAATCAGCAGAGGCCAGTACCCAGATAGGTGCTATTCACCACCACCGCCTCCACCTTCCCACAACTACCACTGCCATCCCACTGCCACCATCCCTGGGAACATCACTACCACAACCGCTATTCCCGCTGGAGCAATTCCCAAGATCTCCTAGCGGAAATTTGTTGAAAGGCACTTTTTTCTTTGGAAATCAAAGTAGGTAGAATGCTTTTTTAGGTTTCAAGGCATAGAGACACACTCAGTTAACCTCCGTTGACAGCAACTTCCTGTAAGAATGCACAGGGAAATAAAATGAACAACAAAAAAAATGTCGCCACAATTTTGACAATTGATTGACCAGCACAGTTAAACTTCCCGGAATTGGAATGTGGTTCATCCATTACATAATAATGGATGGATCTAAGGTTTAAGATCCAAGGTTATCACTGGTATTTGTCCCCTCCTGGTCAGGTCTTTGATTCTTGGCACTGCGTCATCCCAAGGACTTAGCTTCCACCTGTCCCTGCTTAGACACACATATTTCTACTTTTACTTTGAGCTGACTGCTTCCCTATCTCTCCTCTGATTTCTGTCATTCAGCTTATGCTTATTGGTGTCTTCTGTACCTCTGTGCCTTCTGTTGTCTATCATGTTTGTATTTCCCTGCTCACCATGTGATTGTATGTTTTGCAAATTCTTTGAAAGGGATAGCAATGTTACTGATTCGTTTACAGTATAAAGTCCAATTGTTGGCAGAGGTCTCACACTAGACCACCTCATAGACATTGAATAGGTTATAAATGACTCTCTCTGGCATAGTCACCAATGGTCCAGTGGTGTGTACCAGGTAATGGTAATATGGATGCAAAGCTTGTGTTCTATAAGCAAGGAACTGCTTGGCCTATTTATCCTGAATGTGCCTCGAGGAGTGGAAGACTCTTCCCATAGAAGCCATCATTGAAGTCTCTGTGTGTGTACACCAGTGTTGCCAAATGTAGCAAATCAAAGTATAGGCCTCCCAGTCGAGTTTAAATTTCAAATGAGCAATAAATACTTTTTTGGTATAAGTATGTCCCAAATACTGCACAGGGCCAGTACCTAAATCAGGGATGTGACACTATCCCCACTACCACCACCCCACATAAAATATGGGGTTTCTCAAAAATATCAGCAGAAACAAAAACAACAAACAAACAACTCAAACAAGCAACCCAATCAAGAAATGAACAAAAGAAATGAATAAGATTTTTAAAATAAGATAGACCAATGGCAAACAAACATACGGAAAAAAGTTCAATGGCAGATCAGGGAATTGTAAATTAAAAACACAGTGGGATACCGCCTTATCCCTGTCAGAATGGCCATTACAAAAAAGTAAAACAAGCAACAAAACTAAACAAAGCCCAGATGCTGGTGTGAATGCAGAGAAAAGGAACACTTATACATTGTTAGTGGGGTTGCAAACAAGTACAACCCCTGTGGGAAACAGAATGGGTATTCCTTAAAGAACTAAACGTAGACCTACCATTTGATCCAGTAATCCCACTACTGGGCGTATATCTGAAAGAAAAGAAGTCATATCGAAAATTCACTCAACTATTTATTGTAGCACAACTCACAATTGCAAAGACATGGTTAAAGAAAATGCTAAAAACACAAGACACACACACACTATGGAATAATACTCAGCCATAAAAAGGAAGGAAAGAATGTCTTTTGCAGCATCTTGGGTGGAACTGGAAATCATTATCTCAGGAATGGCAAAACAAACACCAAATGTTCTCTCTAACGGGGAGGAGCCAAACAATGGATGCACACAGGGATAAAGAGATGTCAAGAACATTAGACGGGGGGGGGGGGGAATAAGAAGTGGGGGGTGACTGAAAACTTATCCATCAAGTACAATGAACATGCCTGGGTGATGGGCACATGGAAAGCCCCGACTTTAGCAATATACAATGTATCCATGTAACAAAAGCATTTGCATCTCCTTAATGTACTGATACAAAACAAATTTTCAAATGCATGAGAATTTTTCTAGACTTAAGTCTAGGCTTGATTGCATCATAGTCAGATAACATATACTGTTATCATGATTTGTTTTACTTATGGCCTACTGTATAGCCCATTTTTGTAAATGTTCCCTGTGAGCCTGAAAGAATATGTATCTGCAATTACTTGGTACAAGGTTCTGTACAACTCTATTAGGCCAAGTTTGCCAGTTGTGTGTTTTAGATTATCTTTCTTCTTACCAATCTATAAAACATTTTTTTCTAATTGTATCAATGAATAATAGTTACAAATTAAAATTTAAAAAATACTGGGTTCTTTCTCATAACACACTATACTGAAGATAAAAATAAGCGAGGCAAGGATGCTTTTTCCCCCTACTTCAAGGTCCTAAAGCCAAGCATTGTCCTAACCTTCTAATTAGCTTCTCTGAGTCTTACCACACCCTACATTAACTATTCACAAATATCTTCAATCAAAGGAAGAGTCATTATCAAGTCTACAGAAGGAAAAGGTACAAACCCAGGTGAAGGGAAGCGATACTCAAGATACATATTATAAGTTTAGCTCTGGCCATTGTATAAGTGCCCTAGATAGGGAGTTTATGAGTGATGGACCTGGGATGTGAGCAGGTGTATTAAATTAAATCATTCTTTCCTATACAGTTATGTGGCACCATGCTAGACACAAGTAAATATGAGTAAATAACTTGCACAGAAATACTAATATCTCACATGTATGTTATTTATGAGGTCCTATCTCAGGTTTTGTCTGAGGTAATGCTTCCCTCAAAAAAACCAAACAGGCTTGACGCCTGTAGCTCCGTGACTAGGGCACCGGCCACATACACCAAAGCTGGCGAGTTCGAGCCCGACCCAGGCCTGCTAAACAACAATGACAACAACAACAACAACAACAACAACAAAATAATAGCCAGGCCTTGTGGTGGGTGCCTGTAGTCCCAGCTACTTAGGAGGCTGAGGCAAGAGAATTGTTTAAGCCTAAGAGTTGGAGGTTGCTGTGAGCTGTGACACCATAGCACTCTACTAAGGGTGACATAGCGAGACTCTGTCTTAAAAAAAAAAAAGAACAAACTTTTCAGATGTTATAATGTCAATTTTATAGATGGAGGAAAAACAAATTCAGAGATGTTAAATAAATTGTCCACTGTTAAACACTAATATTGCAAAGATATATAACATATAAGTAGACTCTTTTAATCCAAATTCTTTTTTTCCCCACTGGCGCCTGTGGCTCAGTGAGTAGGGCGCCGGCCCCATATGCCAAGGGTGGCAGGTTCAAACCCAGCCCCGGCCAATCTGCAACCAAAAAATAGCCGGGCGTTGTGGCGGGCGTCTGTAGTCCCAGCTGCTCTGGAGGCTGAGGCAAGAGAATCGCGTAAGCCCAAGAGTTAAGAGGTTGCTGTGAGCCGTGTGAGGCCACGGCACTCTACCCGAGGGCGGTACAGTGAGACTCTGTCTCTACAAAAAAAAAAAAAAAAAAAGGTTACTGAAGTTCCTTCACAAACAAATCGTAACTATTATCATTTACTGAATATTTATACCATGGGTCAGAGGCATCTCTTAATTCCTACGAAGTCCCTATGAGGTAAGTACAGTATCATTATTTCCACTTTGCATATGTAAATGAGACTCAGAACAGCTGTAGGGCATTATGATTAAGAGGAATCACTAGGCAGCCTCCCTGGGTTCAAATTCCAAGCTCACCTGTTACCTGCTCCTAGACCTCAGTTACCTCATTTGTAAAATGCAGATAACAAGACTAGCTACCTCTTAGGGTTGTTGTGAATATTCTATTAGTAAATATGTGTAAAGTTTAGAAAGCAGATCCAGGCACATAGGAGACCCTTAACAAATGTTAACTATTTTGATTACTGTTATTGCATAAAATTCAAAAGAAAGTAATTTGGAAGATACTAGAATAAAATTTTATGACTGAAAAGTCTGTGTTTTTATCAGCTATACAATTCTGCCCCTTCAAAAGTCCTGTCTGATTTTGGTGCCTGTAGCTCAGCGTCTAGGGTGCCAGCCACATACACCAGGGCTGGCAGGTTTGAACCCAGCCAGGGTTTGCCAAACAACAATGGCAACTACAACAAAAAAATAGCGGGCTTTGTGGTGGGCACCTGCAGTCCCAGCTACTTGGGAGGCTTAAGAGAATTGCTTAAGCCCAAGAATTTGAGGTTGCCGTGAGCTGTGATGCAACTGCACTCTACCAAGGGTGACATAGTGAGACTCTGTCTCAAAAAAAAAAAAAAGTCCTGTCTGAATAAATTTATAATCTTAATTCTTTTATGTATATCTCTATATCTCTTAGTCTTTGGATTTAGGGACTATCAACCCAAACCTAGATCTCCCTTACAAGGCTTCTCTGAACCTTCCAGCCTTCACTGAGTCTAAATTCATATATTCGACTTCTTACAATTTAGTAAATGTTATGGCTTTTTAAAGGGTTGTTTCCTGTGTAAGGATATTTCTCTAATTAGACTGTTCTTGAAAGATGAGAATATTTCTGCCCCTCTCATAATAACTTCAGAGATAAGTAGAAAGTTGAAATCTAATAATTATACTAATGTTGGGGGCCGTTATCTTCCATGTTCTCATCCCTCTTTGGTGAACTCCTCTTTGTATATTCTTAGTCTATGTGGTTCATCCAGGGGTGGACTCCATCTTCTGTCTCAATCTCATTTCCATCAGGGGATGGGCATGTGACCCAGGCCAGGCCTCTCAAGTATCAAGCACTTCGTTTCTCTGGCCACTATGACTGGTTCAGGTGCAGGTGGTCAAAGCTCAGCCCATCTGATGCCTTCTTGAGATTTGCTGGAACTATCCGAAGAGACACATACTTTCTTCTTTGAAAAAGAGTACCAAGGACAATATAATTCTTCTTTGCCGCTAGGTAGAAAGATTGGGCCTCAAAAGCAAACCCATGCAGAGGAAGGCAGGTGGCAGGGGGCGGGGGAGGAAAGATTGCTGAGTTCCATAATTCAATTATGCCTGACACCAGTATCCTTTGATTTCTCTTCTTAAATTTCAGAGTATGAATTTTATCACTTGTAATCCAAACAATTATGAAGAATATACTAGTATATTAACACACAGATTCTTTAGAAACAGATTCTTTCTTCTTATTAGAGATTGAGTCTCACTTTGTATCTCTAGGCTAGTTGCAGTGGTATGACCATAGTTCATGGCAGCCTCCAACTCCAGGGCTCAAGCAATCCTCCTGCCTCAGCCTCCAGAGTAGATGGAGCTGCAGTGTGTGCCACTGTGTCTGGCTAATTCAAAGTTATTTTTGTAGAGTTGAGAGACTTGCTATGATGCCCAGGCTGGTTTCAAACTCCTGAGCTCAAGTGATTCTTCCACTTTGACCTCACAAAATGCTGGAATCACAGGCATGCGCCTCTGTGCCCAGCCAGTAACTGGATTTTAAATACGGACTCTTTATGGTGTCTATTGCCTCATAGGAGTGAGGTTGCCATCTTCTGCTCACTCCTTCACTGCACAAACTGACTCTGAGCTTCCTCCAATGGATTTTAGTTTAAGGAGGTCATTAACACCTGGTTAATATCAGGGTTGCCTGATGTTATTGTGGAGTAAGGCATGATTTTTCCTTCTCTGAGAATGAGAAGTGCCCACAAAGGCCAGCACCTTGCGAACCTGGGATGTAGAATAGTGATGGAACAGACATTAATTTTCAGTGGAAGCAGAATAAATGTAAAATAAATCTTCTTGGTGTGATTGCCTTTTGGTCTCTATTTGAGGGAAACCAGTAAAGATTCACTGAGTAAAGAAAAGTGGTTGGGGGACTGCTATGCCTGTATTTAAATTTTAGAAGCAGGACTGTGCCTGGGGAAGACTGCTGATGATGGCCTGTAGTAGACACAGTTTCTGCTCCTGACATGGCACTGACAGGTGTGGTGACTAGAAGGATAGGGCTGTGTTGAGTACCCCTTGACATTTCCCCCGATGACCAAACCAGACAGCTCTGGTGGACAGCCCTCTGATGTCATCCTGCAGTGCTAATTGTCTACATGGTCCTGGCAGCTGTACTCCCCACAACATTCCCTCTGGCTTGGCTAAATGGCCCAGAGCTTTGACAAAATGCTCAGAGGCACTTGGATGAACTCTGTCATTTTATTCTTTTATATAAATCCAGCACTGGCTTTTTAAATGTCATGTGTGCATGAGTTAGGTATATAACTTACAGTAGTGTAATGTTTTATAAAATGATCTCTCAAGTAAAAACAATTGGTTGCAGTTCTATGAGTATTTTAATGGTACTGCAATGGATTTACAGGAAAGAGAGGTACAGCCTCATGGCAGCCTTGGAAATGCCCTCCTCAGGCCTCCCTTTAAAATAACTGACTGCAGGGATTATAGTTGACTGACTTGCTTCAAGGTGCTGCTCCTTGGGACCCACTGGAGGTTCACTCTGAAGCTGTGCTTCCCCGCAGTGGCTGAGCAAGGTGGTGGAGCTTGAACCAGGCAATTCCTTCCTGACACAGGCTTCCTCTTGGGGACAGCTTTGGTCAGTGACTGCCTTTCATGACCCCCTGAGACCTTCTTTACCATATGAGGTCCTTCTTACCTAATTCCTCCTCTCTCTCTGCATTCACAGGTGTCAGTCTTGTGTCAGATATATGTGTCCCGTCCCCCTTTACCCTTCATTGAAATTTCCCCTGATACATAGTTTACATGTCTGATTTCGTTTTGGCTTCTGCCTCTTAGAGGACCCATATGATGAAAGCAGTGCTGAGTGCTCTAGCATATGGCAGTAGGATGGGGTTAAGGAGGGGCCTACTCACTGCCGACTGGCAAGGAGGATCCCATCCTGAGTAGTATGTGGGAAAAAGATAGTCCTAGGCCAAGGTGGCAGCCTAATTTGTAAATATTTCTCCTGTGTTTATTTAAGAAAAAAACCCCAATAGAGAGAAATGCCTTGTAAGCTGTGTCTTCAAAGGACAGTGGAGCTGGCTGGTTGTTGTGCTGATGACTTGAAAAGGGATAATGAAATAGTGTGGGCTATTTGCAGAGGTTCTTATCTCATAGTAAGAGGGGGGAACTCAGGATCTAATAGTTGAGGACATAGAACTCCAGAGGTATTTATAGGTTTAGCAAAGATAGGTCTGTTATGTTGAAGTCAGGACCTTGGAGGGAAATCCTGGGGCACCAAAACATAGGATGAGGAAGCCTTGGTTGATGTGTGTTGATTTTGCTCTCGCAGAGAGGGGTACCCTGATCCCCTGGAGTAAGAAGTAACATATCCCCTCACCCCATGAGAAGTTACTGCACAGATAGTTCCCTTAAAAGACAATCCTATTTCTTCTCTTGGCTGCTGTGCTGATAACTGGATTAACGGCCAGTGTGAACTAGCTGCACCTAATAAATGAGGAAAGAGATTGCAACCCAAAGGATCTGTGATAATTGTCCGGCATGTACTGGCAGGAGACAGGGGAATGTCTTAGAACTAAATTTTGAGGGATTTTGATCAACGTGACTGGAACATCAGATTGCATAGATAGAAATCTGTTGGGTTGGGTGTGCTGTCCCATGACGTGGGATTTAACACCTGACAAAGATCCCAGGGAAGGGCAAACTTGATACTGGAGGGGCTCTGTGTAAGCCTGGAGAAGACAGTGGGACACGCAAAGCAAAGTGGAAATGCCTGTGTTGCCCTGGTGAACAGCAGAGGAAGGAATAAGATGCTGAGGACATAGGGGTACTGAATGGATGTATTATGTAAAGGCAGGAGACCCAACAGAGGATTATGCTCTGTGGCAATGCCGCCTCACTCTTCAAGTTCATTGGGACTGGGCTGATAAGCAGGGCACCAGCGTCACTAAGATCAGTGTTGGTTCTCTTCTGTGATCAGAGTTGACGGTAGAAAATGCAGGCACAGATCCAGACTTATTAATGATCCTGAGATATTCTGGTAATAGAGGTAAGGTGAAGGTGCTTCACTGCTAGAAAACCACAATGATGTGGACGATTGGAGGGGCAGCCAAGGGGGCTTAATCTGCATGGGCTTGTGGAGATGGTTAATAAAGCATAGCCTCCCTATGGACAAAAACTGATGGGAAGTCAGTAAGTTTACTGCTCAACAACATCCACAGTGAGAAGAGAGCAAGAATGGAGGGACAGGAAAATGAGAGTGGTTGACTCAATAAAAACTCACAATCTCTTGTTCAGATCCGGCCTATGGTGTAAGTGTCATGCTGCAGGGAAGCAGCAGCAGAAGCTATGGTGCTGGGAGTATAGAGCTTCTAGTCAGTCTCGGCGGAAGAACCATTGTCCTGGGGTTCTGGGGCAAAATCATGCCATCTGCACTGGGGAATTTTATACCTTTGGAGAAACATCTCCATGTATGTCACTGAGTCTTCGTATAGATAGAAGACTTGACCATGGAGCATCAGGTAACCATATGTCTGCAATTCCTCCTTGTGAAATGGATTATATTAGACTTGCCAAGTCATTGAGATATATCTAGCAGTATTCCATCATCAAATGGAAATGATGAAGTTAGAATTGAGCCCAAGCTGGATCAAAGCTGCATGAACAGGTGTTCCAGACTGCCACATCACTGCCATGTTTATACCAATAAAAATATGCCTCCCAAGCACACCTTATGGCCATGTGTAATGCCCCATATGACCAGCAAAGGGAGGAGGAAAGAGGCTAAGCTTAGGTTATAGGTAGGCCAGCTCAGTGTGTGAGTATGAGCCATGAACAGACAGACAGTAGATACATTATAGCCGCAATCAAGGATGGTTTTGAAAGTCGTGGAGAGAGGAAAAGTCTTCCCAGTGACGGGATTTCCGGTGATGCACCTGGTTATACACTTTCTTTGTATGAACAAATAGATTGAAGTGAGAATATATACAGAATCCTGGGTAGCGGTCAACAGGCTGGGAGTCATAGCAATAAGAATCTGGAAGTATGAGGATCACACTTCAAAAAGGGGAAGGATGGATCCTCTTCATGCCTGGTATTACAGGGCACCTACACCACTTTTTTCTGAGGTAACCAGCTAAAGCAGCGGTTCTCAACCTGTGGGTCGCAACCCCTTTTAACTGTATTAAAGGTTTGCAGTATTAGGAAGGTTGAGAACCACTGAGCTAAAGGATCACTGCAGCTAAATACAGACAGAGAACCAACATGGGTAGAGGTCTGAAATGAAAAGGACTGGAAGGTCAAAGGTGAGGAGGCCGAAATGTGAGTGTGAAGTGTGAAGCTTTTTGTCTTACATATTAACACACACTAAAAAGTGTCCACCAGAGAAGAGGCACTGAATCACCAAAGGAGTAAAACGGGTCACCTGGTGTATACTTGGCAGCCTTCGTCTATGACAGACACACACACAGCACACAGTGGCAGAGACGGAGACTGGATGTGGACTCAACAGCAGGACTCCAACTTAACAAGGCCAATGTCCAAGGTCAGACAATTAAGTTTGTGAACTCATTCATACCTCATTGCTGAATATCACTACGGTCACCTTTGAGGTACTCTCCTCAGGAAGCGCTATGCACCGATGCCAATACTTAGTCCACTCTTCAAAATGGTTTTTCTAGAATGAGCTTGCAAACTTGTCAGACCTCATAGCTATGGCTGTCTCTGAATGCTGAAGCCACCACCAGCAGAGACCATCACTGAGTCCCTGATATGGTCCTATTCCTTGAGAAGACAAAGAAGCCACATGGAGGAAAGCTTTTTACATTGGGTCCTTTCTGATCTGAATCCCATGACTCGTTTCCAAAGGAGTTACAAACTGGCGGGGACACAGTGAGTGTCCTAAGATATGCTGCCTTCTAGGCATTTGGGACTCTATGTCGGAAAACAGCAGGAAGTGAGTCACCATCTTTGTAGGGGGTAATTGACCCTAATTAACAGGAGGAGGTAGGGGTGCCTTTACACAATGGGACAGGGAAAAATAGGTATGAACCCCAGATGACCCACTTGTGTGCATCTTGATTCTCTCTTGTAAGTTAATTTCCTTGATTTTCATTTGTACTTGCCAATAGACACAATGACTTTGGGAAGAGAAAAGTATAATTACCAAGGACTCAGACCTCTGAGGAGTAAAGTCTTGGGTCACGTCTGTAGATGAGTCAGGACCTGCAGAGATGTGGTTAAAGATGAAGATTTTAGAGTAAAAGAGGAGGGAGAAAACCATAACAGCTGTGGCCCCAAGACTGACCACAGAGAGCAAGATGATGATTTCCAACATTTCAAAAAGAAACCCTATAATTCTAGCTATCACTCCCTATTCTTCCATCTTCCCTTCTACTCCCAACCCCCCATGCAGTCACCAGGCTACTTTCTGTCTGTCCATTTTTGCCTAATCTGGATACCTAATATAAATGGAATCACATAGTATATGCCTGACTCCCTTCACATAGCACAATGTTATCATGGTTCATTCTCATTGTAGCAAATATTAGTGCTTCATTTGTTTTTTATGGCTAAATAATATTCTATTGTATGGATTAGCATATTTCTTTATCCATTTATCAATTTAGGGACATTTTGATTGTTTCCATCTATTGGCAATTATGAATAATACTGCTATAAACATTTGTGTATTTTTTTTTTTTTTGTGGCTTGTGAGGATTCTGCTGAGAAGTCTGTTGTCCTGAAGGGTTTTTTCTGGTAGGTCATTTGTTGCTTTTATGTAGCTGCTTGTAGAATTTGCTCTTTCAATTTGATTTTGGCCAGGTTGACCACTATGTACCTTGGAGATATCTTCCCTGTGTTTGATGACTATCTTAATCTGGATAGTCAGAATCTTAGTGATAATGGGAAAGTTTTCCACAGTAATTCCTTCAAATAGATTTTTCATGCTGTTTAGCTCTTTTCTTCTTCAGAGATACCTAGCATTCATATGCTTGTTTACTTCACACAGGACCACACATCACTAAGCAATTGCTCTACCCTTGTTCTCGTCTCTGCCTCTGTAAGTGATGGGGTTAGCTTGAGAGCCTTGTCTTCCAACTCTGAGATTCTTTCTTCTTGGTTTAGTCTGTTGCTGAAACTTTCTGCTGTGTTTTGGAAATCCCTGAATGACTCTTTCATTTCCTTAAGTTCTATTATATCTTTACTAAATTGGTCAAGTTCATTAGTCTATTGGTCAAGTTCATTAGTCTATTATATCTTTACTAAATTGGTCAAATTCATGACTTTTTCATGAATTTCCTGAAATATTTTTTGGGCTTTGTTTTATTGGTCTTCAACTTTCTCTTCATTCCATTCATCTAATTTGCCATCCATATTCTGAGTTTTATTTCTGTCATTTAAGCAATGTCCTTGTAGTTGGAATCAGCTGCTGTAGGTCCATGTGATCCCTTTGAGATGTTAATATTTTTTCTTATTTTTAAATATTTTAAAATATGTTTTGATTTTTCAAGTTGCCAGAGTACTTTTGCTTATTTCTTCTCTTCTGAAATCTCTTTTCTTAATTCCTGGTTAATAGGTTTGCGGATTCCTTCTCCTTGCTGGGAACTCTTTTTGGGAGCTGGATGATACTCTTTTCACTGAGACTTGTGTTGGGGGGATTGCTCTCCCCGGAGTCTCCCCACAGAGGTAACTGCAATATCTGGGTAAGGGTTCATAGGTTCCTGGATTGTGAGCATTTGCTTAAACCAGGTTGCAGTGTGCTGGCTGCTTGAGGCTGGGAGCTTTGGAGCAGTTCTTCCAGCTCTGCTTTGGTGGTGGAGGCTCTGGAGTGGGGGTCTTGGGGATCTGGGTGCACTTCTGGAGACGTGGCCTAGTGTCTCAGGCCTGCCAGTAATTCTGGAGGCACAGAGGCAGAGCCTCAGAGCTGGGACTGTGGAGGAACCATAAGCAGACTTCTGAGCAAGGGCTCTGACTCTAAAGCAGGGCTGTGCAGATGGCCAGCTGATTCAATCTGGAGGATGGGGTCAGGGCCAAGCAGGCAGGAGACAGTCATGGCTTGGAGCATGGAGTCAGGGTGAACCAGCACTAGGTTGCTCCTCAGACACTCGGATCTCACAAAACCCAGGTCAGGCATGCAGGGGTCACAGCTTTCCACCCCCATTCCCCCACCCAGGAGCCATCTATGTGGTTGCCTGAGGCATCTCAGGTTGGTGTCTGCTGCACCAGTGTATAAGCTTCCCAGCCAGTTCTGGGATAGAGCCACAAGCAAGGCCTCTGAACAGGGCCTCTGAGCCAGAAGTGGAGCCATGCAGAGGGCCGGCAGATCCAACCTAGAGGGCAGGGTCAGGGCCAAATAGGCAGGAGGTGGAGGATAGAATTGGGGTGAGCAAATAGCAGGCTGCTTTGAAGGCTCTGAGATCCTGTGAAAATAAGTCAGGTGGGCTGATGCTGGCTCCTTCAGACATCTCAATAGCAGCATTGAGTAGTGGCTGTGAAGGTTTGGTAAGTTCAAAATCTGTGGAGTAGGCCAACAAGCTGGAAACCCAGGGATGAGCTGCCGTTTGGGTTCAAAGAGCCTGCTGGCAGAATTCCCCAGGCCTCAGAATTCTGTTACATTAACAAGTCTGTTATTGTTATCTTAGTACCATGCTTGTGATGATTGTTGCCTTCTGGTAAGTTTAAGAATTGTGAATCCTCCAGTTTTGTTCTTCTTTTTTAAGATTGTTTTGTCTATTTTGAATCCCTCTCAATTCCAAAGGAGTTCTGGAATCAGCTTGTTAATGTCTACAAGGCAGCCAGCTAGGATTCTGGTAGAGATTGCATTTGTCTGTGGATAAAATGAGAGAGTATCGCCGTTTTAAAAATAACACCTTATAAACCATTAACACGAAATGCTTTTTATTTAGTTTTTAATTTCTTTCAACTGTGTTTTATAGTTTTCAGAGTATAAGCTTTACACTTTGCTAATTATTTCAAAGCACTTTACTATTTTTTTGATGTTATTGTAAACAGAATTATTCTCCTAGCTTCATTTTTGAGTTGCTTATTGCAATATATAGAAATAAAATGGATTTTTAGATATTGATTTTTGTATTCTGCAACCTTGCTGAATTCATTTATCAGTTGTAATAGTTACTTTGTGACTGCCTTAGAATTTTCTGTATGTAAAATCATATTTTCTTTTCTTTTCTTTTTTTTTTCTTTTGAGACAGAGTCTTAAGCTGTTACCTTGGGTAGAGTGCCATGAAGTCATAGCTCATAGCAATCTCCAACTCTTGGGTTGAAGTGATCCTCTTGGCTCAGTTTCTCTATTTTTTAGTAGAGATTAGGTCTTGCTTTTACTCAAGCTGGTTTTGAACTTGTGAGCACAAGCAATCCAACTGCGTCAGCCTCCCAGAATGCTAGAATTACAGGCATGAGCCACTGTGCCTGACCTCAAGATCATATTTTCTGTAGATAGGATTTTACTTCTTTATTTTCAGTATGAATGCCTTTATTTCTCTTTCTTGCCTAATTTCCCTGGTTAAAACTTCTAGTACAAGCGCCTGTGGCTTAAGGAGTAGGGCACTGGCCCCATATACCGGGGGTGGTGGGTTCAAACCCAGCCCTGGCCAAAAAAAAAAAATAAAAATAAAAATAACTTCTAGTACAATGTAGATGAGAGTGGAGATCTTTGACTTTTTTCTGACCTTAGGGAAAAGCAATCAGTCTTCATTAAGTATGATGTCAGCTGTGGGTTTTTATGGAGTCCCTTTCTTAGGTTCAGGAAGTCCACCTTTGTTTTTATTTTATTGACTGTTTTTCTTATGAAAGAATGTTCGATTTGTCTAACAGTTTTTCTGTGTCTATTGAGATGATCATTTTTTTTTTTTTTTTTTGTAGAGATGGAGTCTCACCTTATTGCCCTTGGTAGAGTGCCGTGGCATCACACAGCTCACAGCAACCTCCAAATCCTTGGACTTAGGCAATTCTCTTGACTCAGCCTCCCAAGTAGCTGGGACTACAGGCGCCCGCCACAACGCCTGGCTATTTTTTTGTTGCAGTTTGGCCGGGGCTGGGTTTGAACCCACCACCCTCGGCATATGGGGCCGGCACCCTACCCGCTGAGCCACAGGTGCCACCCAATCATTTTTTAATTTTAGTGATGTGTTATATTTATTGATTTTCAGATGTTAGACCAAATACGCATTCCTGGAATGAATCCCACTGGGTCATGATGTATACCTCTTTTCATATTTTGCTTGATTTGGTTTGCTTATGTTTTGTTGAAAATTTTCCTGACAATTTTCATTAGATACGGTTTATAATTTTCTTGTGATACTTTGACTGATTTTGGTGTCAGGCAATATTGGCCTCACAGAACGAGGTGGGTACTGTTCTCTCTCCTAATTTTTTTTAAGAGTTGGTAAATAATTAGTATCATTTATTTTTAAATACAAATTTGATAGAAATTGTGAAATCTTCTAAATCTGGGCATTCTTTTATAGTTTTTTGATTATTCATTCAATCTTTCTACTTCTTATAGATTTATGTTTACTATTTTTGAGTTAGTTTTGGTAGTTTGTATCTTTTTAAGGAATTTATCAGTAAACCATCGTATATAGTATGACTTTATAATCCTTTTTATTTCTATATGTTAGTATTATGTTTTGTCTTTCATTTGATTCTAGTAATTTGAGTCTTTTCTTTTTTTTCAATGTCAGTCTAGCTAAAGATTTGTCAATTTCTTTGATCTGTTCAAACAACCAGCTTTTGTTTATTGATTTTTTTCACTCCTGTTTTTCTTCTTTTTCTTTGTGTTTACCCTCCTTTGAGTGTGCTGAGCTTCCTGCACATGCAGATTCATATTTTCCATTAAATTTGGGAACATTGTAGTCATTATTTCTTTGAACATTTTTTCTGGCTCCTTTCTCTGTCTCTTCTCCTTCTGGTAATCTAATTTATGCATATATTAGCATGTTTAACTGTGTCTAACTTTTCTCTGGGGCTCTATTTTCTTTTCTTCTTTCTTCTCTATTTAAATTGCATAGTTTCTAGCCATCTATCATCCAGTTCAAAAATTCCTTCTATTGCAGTTCTAACCTACTGTTGAGCTCCTCTAGTGAACTTTTAATATTTATTATATTTTTCAACTCCAGAATTTTCTTTGTATTTCCTTTCATAATTTATATCTTTTTATTAATACTGTCTACTTGATGTGACATTGTCATCATGTTTCATTTAATTCTTTGAACATATTTATTATGGCTACTTTAAGATCTTTGTATATTAAAACAAATATCTTATTGCTGTCACAGTTACTCTTGCATGCTTCATATTTGGTATAGGGGTCTTAATTTCCTTTTTCTTTGCATGTCTCATATATTTTTGTTGAAAACTGTACATTATAGATAATATATATAAAAACCCTAGATACCTGTTTCCACACTAGGGCTTATCATTTTCATTGCTTTTTCATTTGTTTAGTGAGTAGCAAAATTTTTTAGATCCCTCTATTTCCCCTCCACAATGTGAAGCCTTTAATGAGGCTAAGTTATGAGTGATCATGGTAGAGGTCACGGCCTTGGATACTCCCACAGTCAGTCTGAGATGATAGCAATGTTTTCTTGGCCCTTTTTTTTTTTTTATTAAATCATAACTGTATACATTGATATGATCATGGGGCATCATATACTCGCTTCATAGACCATTTGACACATTTTCATCACAATGGTTAACATAGCCTTCCTGGCATTATTTCAGTTACTGTGCCAAAACATTTATATTCTACATTTACCAAGTTTCACAAATACCCCTGTAAGGTGCACCACAGGTATGATCCCACCGATCCCCCTCCCTCTACCCACGACCACCCTCCCTCCCCTCCCTTTCCCACTTCCCCCTATTGTTAGGTTTAACTGGGTTATAGCCTTCATGTGTGAGCCCCAAATTAATTTCATAGTAGGGCTGAGTACATTGGGTACTTTTTCTTCCATTCTTGAGATACTTTACTAAGAAGAATATGTTCCAGCTCCATCCATGTAAACATGAAAGAGGTAAAGTCTCCATCTTTCTTTAAGGCTGCATAATATTCCATGGTGTACATATAATTTATTAATCCATTCGTGGATCGATGGGCACTTGGGCTTTTTCCATGACTTAGCAATTATGAATTGGGCTGCAATAAACATTGTGGTACAAATATCTTTGTTATGTTGTGATTTTTGGTCTTCTGGGTATATGCCCAGCAGAGGAATTATAGGATTGAATGGCAGATCTATTTTTATTTCTCTGAGTGTTCTCCATATATCTTTCCAAAGGGAATGTATTAATTTGCATTCCCACCAGCAGTGCAGAAGTGTTCCCTTTGCTCCACACCCACGCCAACATCTCTGGTCTTGAGATTTTGTGATATAGTCTAGTCTCACTGGAGTTAGATGATATCTCAAAGTAGTTTTGATTTGCATTTCTCTGATGATTAAAGATGATGAGCATTTTTTCATATGTCTGAAGGCCGTGTGCCTGTCTTCTTCAGAGAAGTTTCTCTTCAAATCCCTTGCCCGGCCTGCGATGGGATCCCTTGTTTTTTTCTTGCTGATGCATTTGAGTTCTCTGTGGATTCTGGTTATTAAACCTTTGTCAGAGATATACCCTGCAAATATCTTCTCCCATTCTGAGGGCTGTCTGCTTGATTTACTTAATGTGTTCTTGGCTGTACAGAAGCTTTTTAGTTGGATCAAGTCCCAGTAGTGTATTTTTGAAGCTGCTTCAATTGCCCGGGGGGTTCTCTTCATAAAAGACTCGCCCAGACCAATTTCTTCAAGGGTTTTCCCTGCACTCTCCTCTAGTATTGTTATAGTTTCATGACTAAAGTTTAAATCTTTAATCCAATGAGAGTCTATCTTAGTTAATGGTGATAGGTGTGGGTCCAATTTCAGTCTTCTGCAGGTTGCCAGCCAGTTCACCCAGCACCATTTGTTAAATAGGGAAACTTTTCCCCACTGAATGTTTTTAATTGGCTTGTCAAAGACCAAATAGCAGTACGTAGCTGGGTTCATCTCTTGCTTCTCTATTCTGTTCCAGATACCTACTTCTCTGTTTTTGTGCCAATACCATGCTGTTTTGATCACTATCGTTTTGTAGTAAAGTCTGAGGTCTGGTAGTGTGATTCCTCCTGTTTTTTTCTTTTTTTTTTTTTTGTTGGGGATTCATTGAGGGTACAATAAGCCAGGTTACACTGATTGCAATTGTTAGGTAAAGTCCCTCTTGCAATCATGTCTTGCCCCCATAAAGTGTGACACACACCAAGGCCCCACGCCCCTCCCTCCGTCCCTCTTTCTGCTTCCCCCCCATAACCTTAATTGTCATTAATTGTCCTCATATCAAAATTGAGTACATAGGATTCATGCTTCTCCATTCTTGTGATGTTTTACTAAGAATAATGTCTTCTACTTCCATCCAGGTTAATACGAAGGATGTAAAGTCTCCATTTTTTTTTAATGGCTGAATAGTATTCCATGGTATACATATACCAGAGCTTGTTAATCCATTCCTGGGTTGGTGGGCATTTAGGCTGTTTCCACATTTTGGTGATTGTAAATTGAGCTGCAATAAACAGTCTAGTATAAGTGTCCTTATGATAAAAGGATTTTTTTCCTTCTGGGTAGATGCCCAGCAATGGGATTGTAGGATCAAATGGGAGGTCTAGCTTGAGTGCTTTGAAGTTTCTCCATACTTCCTTCCAGAAAGGCTGTACTAGGTTGCAGTCCCACCAGCAGTGTAAAAGTGTTCCCTTCTCTCCACATCCACGCCAGTATCTGCAGTTTTGAGATATTGTGATGTGGGCCATTCTCACTGGGGTTAGATGATATCTCAGGGTTGTTTTGATTTGCATTTCTCTAATAAATAGAGATGATGAACATTTTTTCATGTGTTTGTTAGCCATTCGTCTGTCATCTTTAGAGAAAGTTCTATTCATGTCTCTTGCCCATTGATATATGGGATTGTTGGCTTTTTTCATGTGGATTAATTTGAGTTCTCTATAGATCCTAGTTATCAAGCTTTTGTCTGATTGAAAATATGCAAATATCCTTTCCCATTGTGTAGGTTGTCTCTTTGCTTTGGTTATTGTCTCCTTAGCTGTACAGAAGCTTTTCAGTTTAATGAAGTCCCATTTGTTTATTTTTGTTGTTGTTGCAATTGCCATGGCAGTCTTCTTCATGAAGTCTTTCCCCAGGCCAATATCTTCCAGTGTTTTTCCTATGCTTTCTTGGAGGATTTTTATTGTTTCATGCCTTAAATTTAAGTCCTTTATCCATCTTGAATCAATTTTTGTGAGTGGGGAAAGGTGTGGGTCCAGTTTCAGTCTTTTACATGTAGACATCCAGTTCTCCCAACACCATTTATTGAATAGGGAGTCTTTCCCCCAAGGTATGTTCTTGTTTGCTTTATTGAAGATAAGGTGGTTATAAGATGTTATTTTCATTTCTTGGTTTTCAATTCGATTCTAAGTGTCTATGTCTGTGTTTTTGTGCCAGTACCATGCTGTCTTGAGCACTATGGCTTTGTAGTACAGACTAAAATCTGGTATGCTGATGCCCCCAGCTTTATTTTTATTACTAAGAACTGCCTTAGCTATACGGGTTTGTTTCCGGTTCCATACAAAACTCAGAATCATTTTTTCCAAATCTTGAAAGTACGATGTTGGTATTTTGCTAGGAATGGCATTGAATAGGTAGATTGCTTTGGGAAGTATAGACATTTTAACAATGTTGACTCTTCCCATCCATGAGCATGGTATGTTCTTCCATTTGTTAATATCCTCTGCTATTTCCTTTCTGAGGATTTCATAGTTTTCTTTATAGAGGTAGGTCTTTCACCTCTTTCATTAGGTATATTCCTAGGTATTTCATTTTCTTTGAAACTATGGTGAAGGGAGTTGTGTCCTTAATTAGCTTCTCATCTTGACTGTTATTGGTGTATACAAAGGCTACTGACTTGTGGACATTGATTTTTATATCCTGAAACACTGTATTTTTTGATGACTTCTAGGAGTCTTGTGGTTGAGTCTTTGGGGTTCTCTAAGTATAAGATCATGTCGTCAGCAAAGAGGGAGAGTTTGACCTCCTCTGCTCCCATTTGGATTCCCTTTATTTCCTTGTCTTGCCTAATTTGTATTGGCTAGAACATCCAGCACTACGTTGAATAGTAAAGGTGACAGAGGACAACCTTGTCTGGTTCCAGTTCTAAGAGGAAAAGCTTTCAGTTTTACTCCATTCAGTAAAATATTGGCTGTGGGTTTGTCATAGATAGCTTCAATCAGTTTTAGAAATGTGCCACCTATGCCTATACTCTTCAGTGTTCTAATTAGAAAAGGATGCTGGATTTTATCAAATGCTTTTTCTGCATCTATTGAGAGGACCATGTAATCTTTATTTTTGCCTCTGTTAATATGGTGGATAATGTTTATGGACTTGCGTATGTTAAACCAGCCTTGCATCCCTGGGATGAAGCCTACTTGACCATGATGAATGACTTTTTTGATGATAAGCTGTAATCTATTGGCTAGGATTTTGTTGAGAATTTTTGCGTCTATATTTATGCGTGAGATTGGTCTGAAATTCTCCTTTTTGTTTGGGTCTTTTCCTGGTTTTGGTATCAGGTTGATGTTTGCTTCATAGAATGTGTTGGGGAAGATTCCTTCTTCCTCAATTTTTTGGAATAATTTCTGCAGTACAGGAATAAGCTCTTCCTTGAAGGTTTGATAGAATTCTGGAGTGAAGCCATCTGGACCAGGGCATTTTTTGGTTGGAAGATATTTTATTGTTTCTTTGATCTCAGTGCTTGAAATTGGTCTGTTCAGGAGCTCCATTTCTTCCTGGCTAAGTCTAGGGAGAGGGTGTGATTCCAAATATTGATCCATTTCCTTCACATTGTCAAATTTCTGGGCATAGAGTTTCTGGTAGTATTCAGAGATGATCTCTTGTATCTCTGTGGGATCAGTTGTTATTTCCCCTTTATCATTTCTGATTGAGGTTACTAGAGATTTTACTTGTCTATTCCTAGTTAGTCTGGCAATGGTTTATTTTATTTATTTTTTCAAAAAACCAACTTCTTGTTTCATTAATTTTCTGAATGATTCTTTTGTTTTCAATTTCATTGATCTCTGATTTGATTTTGGATATTTCTTTTCTTCTTCTGAGTTTAGGCTTAGATTGTTTTTCTTTTTCCAAATCCATAAGATCTCTTGTGAGATTGTTTGATGCGCTCTCTTTCTGTTTTTCGAATGTAGGCATCTAAAGTGATGAATTTTCCTCTCAAAACTGCTTTTGCAGTATCCCACAGGTTTTGGTAGCTTGTGTCTTCATTGTTGTTATGCTCAAGGAAGTTAATGATTTCCTGTTTTATTTCTTCCTGCACCCATCTGTTATTCAACAGAAGATTGTTTAGTTTCCATGCCTTTGGGTGGGGTCGAGCATTTTTGTTAGAGTTGAGTTCCACCTTTAGTGCCTTATGGTCTGAGAAGATACAAGGTAAAATTTCAATTCTTTTGATTCTGTTGATATTTGTTTTGTGTCCCAGGATATGATCAATTTTGGAGAATGTTCCATGGGGTGATGAGAAGAATGTATATTCTTTATCTTTGGGGTGGAGTGTTCTATATGCGTCTGTCAAGCACAGTTGTTCTAGGGTCTCATTTAAATCTCTTATATCTTTGTTTAATTTCTGTTTAGAGGATCTTTCCAGCTCTGTAAGAGGAGTGTTAAAGTCCCCTGTTATGATGGTATTATCAGCTATCATATTGCTAAGACTGAGTAAGGTCTGTGTCAAGAATCTGGGAGCATTTAAATTGGGTGCATAAATATTTAGAATTGAAATGTCTTCTTGTTGTATTTTTCCCTTGACCAATATAAAGTGACCATCTTTGTCTTTTTTGACTTTAGTTGCTTTAAATCCACATGTATCTGAAAATAAGATTGCAACTCCTCTTTTCTTCTGAATGCCGTTTGCCTGAAAAATTGTCTTCCGACCCTTCACTTGGAGCTTTAATTTGTCTTTTGAAGCCAGGTGTGTTTCTTATAGACAGCAAATAGATGGCTTGTGTTTTTTAATCCAGTCAGCCAATCTATGTCTCTTCAGTGGGGAATTCAAGCCATTAACATTTATTGAGATAATTGACAAGTATGGTAGTGTTGTATTCGTCTTATTTTGTGAGAGTCCATTGCTTAGTTTTCTCTCTCTCTTTTTTTTTTTTTTTTTTTTTTAGAGACAGAGTCTCACTTTATGGCCCTTGGTAGAGTGCCGTGGCATCACACTGCTCACAGCAACCTCCAACACCTGGGCTTAAGCGATTCTCTTGCCTCAGCCTTCCGAGTAGCTGGGACTACAGGCGCCCGCCACAACGCCCGGCTATTTTTTGGTTGTAGTTTAGCCGGGGCCGGGTTTGAACGCGCCACCCTCAGTATGTGGGGCCGGCGCCTTACTGACTGAGCCACAGGCGCCGCCCTAGTTTTATCTTTTGCATCATTGTGGAGGTTAGGTTCTGTCCTTTAATTTCTGAGTTCTTACTTTGCTGCTGATCCATTGTGGTGGTCAGTGTGCAGAACAGGTTGAAGTATTTCCTGTAGAGCTGGTCCTCTTGTGGCGAATTTCCTCCATGTTTGTATATCCGTAAATGATTTAATTTCTCCGTAATTTTTAAGCTTAGCTTAGCAGGGTATAGAATTCTGAGCTGGAAATTGTTCTGTTTAAGTAGATTAAAGGTGAATGACCATTGTCTTCTTGCTTGGAAAGTTTCATTAGAGAAGTCTGCGGTCACTCTGATGGATTTGCCCCTGTAGGTCAACTGGCGCTTACTCCTGGCAGCTTGCAGAATCTTTTCTTTTGTCTTGACTTTGGACAGTTCATCACAATGTGTCTTGGAGAAGCTCGGTTAGAGTTGAGGTGACCTGGGGTCCGATATCCCTCTGAAAGCAGTGTGTCAGAATCTTTGGTGATATTTGGGAAATTTTCTTTTATAATATTCTGTAGTATGGCTTTCATTCCTCTGTGGCATTCTTCTTCCCCTTCTGGGATACCTATAACTCGTATGTTGGAACGCTTCATAAAGTCCCATAATTCTGACAGTGAATGTTCTGCTTTTTCTCTCTTCTTTTCTGCCTCTTTTACTATCTGAGTTATCGCAAGAACTTTGTCTTCTACCTCTGAAATTCTTTCTTCTGCATGGTCTAACCTGTTGCTGATACTTTCCATTGCATCTTTAAGTTCCCTAATTGACTGTTTCAGTTCCTTCAGCTCTGCTATATCCTGTTTATAGTCTTCATATCATTCATCTCTTATTTGATTCTGTTTTTGGATTTCCTTTTGGTTATTTTCCACTTTATTAGCAGTTTCCTTCATTATTTCCATCATTTCTTTCATTGTTTTCAACATGTGTAGTCTCAATTTCCTTTCTAACATTTTTCACCCAATTTTATCCCGTAAAGTTTTCGGTTTGTTCATTCCTAACATTTCTTTATAGGTGGAATCATCTGTAGCAGGTACCTCATGGTCCCTTGGCGGGGTTGTTCTGGACTGGTTCTTCATGTTGCCTGGAGTTTTCTGCTGATTCTTCCTCATGGGTGATTTCTTTTATCTGTTTCCTTGCCCTAATTTTCCTTTCACTTCCTCTTGCTCTTTAAGTTCTCGTGCCTGTGGACTAAGGGTTACAGGACCAGAAGGGTGAGAAGGATGAAGAGCAAAAAAGGGATGAAAGAAAGGAGGACCGAGTGATAAGAAAAAAAAAAGAAAAATGGAGAAAGGAGAATGAGTGGGTAAAAGGAATATTGACAAAAAGAAGAGAGGCACAGAAAGACGGAGACAGAGCAATATAGGTGTACAGTAGGGTACTTTGTCACAACCTTAAAAAAAAACCCTGCCTTCTGGCGGTGCCCAGTTGGGTGGTTCCCTTGAGGTCAGCAGCTCTTTGCTAACCTGATCAGACACAGTACCCCACCTCCACCAATTAGAGAGGAAAGACAAAAATGCTATAAATCAAACCAAAACAAGCAAACCGAAAACTTTACGGGATAAAATTGGGTGAAAAACCAAATAATAGCGGTAGAAACACTAGCAAAAATGAAGTTCTAGTTATTGAAAAGGGCCGCAATGGGAAATTATAATTAAACTAGAAAAATTGAGAAAGAAAAATGATCTGTATGGAAAAGGTTGAAATTAAAAAACAAAACAACATCAACAACATCAAAATAAACAAAAAAAGACAACCAAACCAAAAAAATAACCAAAAAAAACAAAAAATACACAACCAAAAGCAAAGCAGTATGTATATGTTATTGAACATTGTCTGGGCAACATTTGGTATTCTGGCGTATGAGATGTTAATCACAGTTCTGATACGACTGGAGGCTGCTGATTTCTCAAACCCAGCAGGTAGACACCCTAAATCTCTCTTCAGCCCACTTAAAGGCACTTTGAACTTGTAAACTTGCTGAGCAGAAGCTTTCCCAGGAAAGTGCTTGTCGCTGGAATCAGTGCTGAAGTGGCTATCCACTTATCCAGTGTGCCAAAACCGGTCTCACTCTGCCCCTGAGGGTTAGGGCTACCAGGCGGCTCAGACCCCACCCTTAGGCTACTTGGTCGCTGGGTTACCAGCTCCCACCCGATTCTAGCTCTGCGACCCTGAGGGCGGAGCTTGCCAGGGCAGATGGCTCACAATGGCTCCCTGTGATCCACAGCCAAACACTATTAGCTCCGTCTGGCTCAGCGGCTCAGACTGGGGTCCTAGACAACGGCCAAAGTTCTCTGCACTCCCACTCAGGCTCTCCCCAAGGCAGTTCAACTGAGTGCCAAGTCCAAAAACACCAAAACAGTTCACAGGTAAGGCCTTTCTGGTTTGCAGTCTCGCTGCTACTGAACTTACAGTTGCGGGCAGGTTTAGACGGATTGAACACATGCGACCACTTGCCGTTTTTCCACTGTTGTAGTCCTCCTCTTGGGGTCCAGAAGTCTCTGGCTGACTCCCTGTATCCTCACAGGGGTGATGATAGGCAGATCCCACCAGCCAGAAATGCCTGGAGTCCTATCTCCCCAGACTCACGGTGCCCAGATGCAAAGAAGCTGTTACTCGGCTGCCATCTTGCTCTGCCTCCCCCCCTTTTTTTTTTTTTTTGTCCAGGGCTGGGTTTGAACTCTCCACCTCCAGCATATGGGACCTGCACTCTACTCCTTGAGCCACAGGTGCCACCCGGCCCTTTTTGTTTTCTGATTATACCCAGTTGATAAGCATAAGTAATTGCTGGTTTATTGCTATGCTGCTTTTTTTTTTTTTTTTGCAGTTTTTGGCCAGACTGGGTTTGAACCCACCACCTCCGGTACATGGGGCCGGCGCTCTACTCCTTGAGCCACAGGTGCTGCTATATTGCTTTTAACAACGTCCTACAATGCCAAATTTGTGTTCCTAAGGTCAGTGATTAAAATTTGTTCTGAGCCCAAGAAGGCTCCTTCTGTCTGTTTCTTATTCCAGTTCTGTCCAGTAAATTTGCTTACCATGTAGTCTGTACTTTCAGTGAATCTACCAAAATTCTACTAGCTGCTTTTTACCAAAACCGCCACTGTTTTTGAGATTGTCCATAGGCTTGAATTTCTTCGCATCTGCTGCAAATGAAATCAATTTCTTTGGAAAAATAGTAGGAGAGATCTTCATGCCCTGCTTCTTCCCCCAGACAAATTCTCTGGGCTATGGCTCTGTAATTGGGGGTGAAAATCATGGCACAATTTCTTTCTGAGTGATTCTCTTGCTTTAGTTGCTGAGCAATTGGTGGTAAGACAGCTCTTCAACTGTGGTCTGGATGGGAGGAAGCGGTTCCTTCTTGGCTGTGAAATAGTTTCCATTTGACCAAATTGGGAGAGAAAGAAGAAACATCTTAGTTCAGATATCACAAACTCTTGCTGTTCTTGCCAAATTTCAGTAAATTTTCTTGAATAAATGTTACTTCATTTGCTGTATGCCCTTAGATTCATTTCCAGATACTTAAAATGTTGAATTAAAAAAAAAATTAATTGTGCCAGGTTTATAGCCATGGAACTCCTAAGGCTGTTTTGGCAGAAGTGGAACTCTCAAATAAAAATTTTTCTTAACAACTTCTATTCTAATTGGCTGTTGATTTATCCATGTGCCTTTCTGAATTTTAAGCTAATTGACAGAAGAGACTATTTTATTACTTTCCAATTTCTGGTATCTACCAAAATGCAATGCCTGTATTAGTGACTAAATTAATATTTGTTAAATGTATTTTGCCAAAAACTTTCAACTATCTAATTGTATTTTGCCTAACCTTCACCTAAATAATATATAAACTTGTAAAACAAATTGTAAACATAAAATTCAATAAACACAAATTCACATTTTAGTCAACTTCTTACCAACTTGACTGTGGTAGAGGTTATGAGCTATATATTCAGTACCCTATATATTTTTTTCTTAATAACAGCATTCAGATTTACTTAGGATGAAAAAGAACCCCACCAAAACATGGTATCTCCCAGCTTCTCTTGTAGCTAGGTGTACCCTCGCATGATTAAGTTCTGACCAGTGAACTTGTAAGTGGAAGACATTACTGTTCCCGAGATAGCTCCTGAAAGGCAGGATGCACAGCTGGCTGAAACTTGTTTGTATTTTCTCTTCTTTCTGTCTTTCTTGCTTTGAATAATGAGAATAATGGCTATCATTCCAGCAGTCACTTTTGTGTAGGGGGCACTGTTCCAAATGGACGCTGAATGCTAAGATGGTGGTACAGAATGATTGAACGCACCTGGGTTCTTAACGATGACTCTAGAGTTTGAAGTCTATACATTGGCCTAGACAGATAGACATGGAATAAACTTTTATCTTATTTAACCATAGTTATTTCTAATTTCTGTTAATAGTAGGTGAGAATAATTTCTAATTGATATGTCATCTATTCTACATTTTGAAGTATTAAGTTTTATTTACCTGCTACATTTGTATAATGCTTATAGTTGTGAATATCATGTCCCATTTATCATATTTGTTCTGAAAATTACAACTTTCAGGACACTCTTCTCCTCATATTATGTAAAGTGCATTCATAAGTGGTATAAATTTAGTAAATAAATTATAAATATACTTAACCAGTTTGTTTCAACTTATCTCTATCTAACCTCAGACAACTATAGTAGAACCTCCATAGCTGACCCCCTCCCTACATTGACTATTTTTCTTATGTAGATATTCAAAGAACAGACATACATTACATGTGCTAAGGCCTTGTTCTTTATGTTTACCTCCTCTGTATATTGAACAGTTTGTTACAATCCCTCAGGTGGCCAATTTACAGAAGTTCTGCTGTCTGTATTTAACCAGAGTTGTTCTTTGATTATAAATGGAGAATAAATTTAAGAAAGACAACTGTAATCTTCAGCTTTCATTTTTTTTTTTTCATGTTTCCATTTCAGTACAGAAGTCACCATTTGTAGGTGTTTGAGATCTTCAAATAAAATTTTGGAAGATATGAAATTCTACCAACATCATCTATGGTAATAAAAGTAGTCCACATTTACTGAATGCTTACTAAATATAAAGCAGTGTTACAAGTGCTTTCCTTGTAATCTCTGCAACAAATTTGTAAGGTGTGTACTATTATTATCCTCAGGTACAGGAAAGGGAGGCACAGAACATTGAATAAATTGACCAATATTATACAACTGATAAGTAAAAGAAATTGCCATACCTTGGCAATCTGCTCCAGAGTTTATGTTCATGTCAATAACATCATATCATATCTCTAACATGACTTTGCTTGTTAGTCTTGGAACAGTTTAAAGTCATGAATGCCTATATTATAGCTGCACATGCAGACAATACCAGTTACTGTTTTCTTTTTCAGACAGAGTCTCACTGTGTTGCCCTGGGTCCCAGCTCACAGCAACCTCAAACTCTTGGGATTAAGCGATTTTTTTTTGCCTCAGCCTCCCAAATAGCTGGGAAAACAGGTGCTTGCCAAAATGCCTGGCTAGTTTTTTTGTTGCAGTTGTCATTGTTGTTTAGCTGGCCCGGGCCAGGTTCGAACCCGACAGCCTCAGTGTATGTGGCCAATGCCCTATCCACTGAGTATGGGTGCCACCCAACCAGAAATTTTTGACAACATGTTTTGTTATGGTATATTGTGAAGTATATCAAATCTAGCTGTAACTACTCATAAAGGGACAAAGCATGTGGTTAATTTAAAAAAAAAAAAACACACATAAATTAGATTAGACCCAATGTTATAGTTACTCTGATCATCTACATTCCCATAAATTCTCATGAGTTTGAGAGAAAAGGAAACACTCTTAACCCATATTTTGTATCAACTGCATTAAGTATTTGAACATATTAGGGAAAAGAAGTTAAGAACCATGGGTCTGACTAATCAACCATTAGAGGAATGTTAGCTGAATTAAGAGGTATGATAGCCAATTTAATGTTGTAAGAACTACACAGGGCTAGGTTGGTGTGGACTTAAGGGTGGGACTCACCTCATGAATACTTTTAAATACATTTTAAAATTATTGGCCTTTTCCTTGACAGGGCTTGGATGTTAAATTGGCCATTAGTTAGGCACAAGTATTGTTTAACAGGTGTCCTACAAGACACATTGGATGGGTTGGTCCTCCCAGCACACCGTTTCAATAGCCTGAGTCAGTCTTGAACATGTGAAAATGAATGCAGGAACTACTAGAAAGGGGTTCCTTCCATTGGGTTTCAGAAAGTATTGGAGACCTGGGAAAGTGCCTCTGATGAAAAGTGCTCTGAGAATGTGAGGTATTATTATGTAATATGGGAAACAAAACAATGCAGAATAAATAGCATTCACCTGCAGGCAATCAATACTATTGACTTTATTATATTCAACTCAATACCATGCTGTTTGAGTTGGAGAGGTGGTGAGGGAGTGGAAAATTACCAGGTGTTTAAAAACAAAAAAAGAAAAGAAAAGAAACAACAACAAAAAAATCCTGCACCAAGCACTGACTCACGATTTCTGGGCTGAGAGTAGATGTCATTAATGACCCTTTTTATTCATGCAGAAGTTCCCGAAGAGTAGAGTAATGTTCCATTAGTAATAATTGAAAAAGTCTCTCTTCGGAATTATGTCAAAACCTAAAGATGATGCTCCTGCCAAAACATTTTGGTGACAAATGCGGGAAATATTTGACAGAAGGTGCCACTGCAGGTTGAAGAGGCTTCTTGAGGAGATGCTAAGAGGATCTGGAGGAAACAGGCTAGCATGAGACTGTGAGCACCAGCAGGAAATTCCCGCCTGAGGTCGGTATTTGAGACAACAGGGCTCCTCATTTTTTGATAGTTTGACCTTATCTGTATGTTCCAGTTTTGACCAATGTTTGTGGAAACATAAAACTAAGACATTGGATAGGAAGCCCTTGCCACTATATAATTTTGACTTTTATTTTTTCTATATAATGGGTGTCCAAATGAGCTCTTGAGAGAGAGAGTAGTGATAGCATGGACCATCAGAGTCCATCACCCAGTCCCTTGGACAGTCAACTTACAGAGGTTCTACTGTAAGTATGTGTATGTGTGTATATCTGTGTGTGTGTATGTGTATGACAAAGGATTTGTGCACATAATATGTTAAGAACTCTTACATAATAAAAAAACTCTTAATAATAAAAAAGCACTCAATCTCATAAATATGAGCAAATGATTTAAACAAATACATAGGGGCAGCTGATGATGATGAGTCAGAAAAAGAATTGGAGGAAAAGACCCATAAGAGAGGGAGACAGAGTAAGAAAGGGATGAGGGGGGCAGGGAGAGAGCATTTCATATGTTAGATTTCTCAGGGAAAAGATAAGGTGGACAAGCTCTGAATTAATAGTTAACTTTATAATGCAGGATACTAAAGCTGAGTTATATTCCCAGCTATGCAGCATGTACCTTATGTAACTTCTGTGGCTGGTTTTGTTTTGCTTTCTGTTCAATTCTTTTTTTTTTTGCTTTTATTCCAATGGTATATAATCATCAGGTCATGTCAAAACCACTGTTTTCCATTTGCCATGGGAAGCTGAACTAGCATGCCCGGGGCACAAATCCTTGAGGACAAGAATAAGCAACGTAGGTCCCAGATGACACTGAATGGGAGTGAGAGTTGCCTCTGGAATCTTCCACCTACTCTCTCCTGAGCTCTTCCCACACACCTTGCCTGATTGCTTCATCCCCCATGAAGTGTCCTGTGACCTGATGTTTTATCCTTCTCACCACGCTGCCTTCATTTCCCACTGTACGTCTTTTCTCAGGGAGAGATTAAAATGTTTTTGATTCTTTATAGATATTTCATTCTTAGAATTTTGTCCATGAGCTCCTTAGGGCATTTTAGGCCAGCAAGAGATAGACCATGAACCTCCCTACATCTCTAAAATGGGACTACTGAGGCACAGGCTTAGCTCTGCTAACATGTCATATCGTTCCCAAGAACTGAATGTACATGTACAGCATGAATTAATAGGTAACGAGCAGTGTACAGAGAACAGCAGGTCCTTTCTGCACTTTAACACCCCCTGCCTTACAAAGGCCCCTAACAGCTATCAGTCTAACTCTCTCTCTCTTTCTCTTTGCTTCTCCAAATATTTTGAAACAACTTGCACTACATTAGAGTGTGTTTTCTAGTCCTATTGCTTCTGTATCTTGCCTGCTTTGACCAAGCTATACTAAGGAAAGTTCCCATTAATGACAAGTTCCCATTTGTCAGTGAAAGGATAAATTATTACTCCTTCACCTTCACGTACAAGCTTCTTGCGCTCAGGCACGTGCCATCTGGCAGTAGTAACAGCTGTTTCAGCAAAGGCGTGCACCTTCAGGATGCTCGTTCCACTGCACTCAGCCAGGATGGCCCGGCAAGTTGGATGCCTCCTAGTTGTTTACCTTCCCGGAATCTTCAGTCTTCACTTGTGGCCATTCCTTCCTTCTCGCACTAGTTTTTTACTTCTCTACCTCTTACACTCCAATAGCATACCTCCGACCATAACCTCTTTCCCTTCATGTTTCTCTCACTCCTATTATATTACTATCTACTCTGTTCTTCAACCATTTCATTTTTTTCAAATCTTTGTGTCAATTCAAGTCTTTCACTTCCTTTCAAATCTGTGCTATATCACACAATCCATCATTTCACCCAGTTTTTTTTTTGGCCAATACTATTAGCTCCTTTGCTTCTTCATCTTTCTAATACATCCTGCTAACACAAAAAGACTCAGGCTCAGGACAGGTGTGGTGGCTCAAGCCTGTATTCCTAACACTCTGGGAGGCCAAGGTAGGTGGATTGCCTGAGCTCAGGAGTTTGAGACTAACCTGAGCAAGAGCCAGACCCCATCTCTACTAAAAATAGAAAAACAAGCTGGGCATGGTGATGGGCATCTGTAGTCTCAGCTACTCAGGAGGCTGAGGCAAGAGGATTGCTTGAGCCCAAGAGTGTGACATTGCTGTAAGCTATGATGCCATGGCACTCTACCCAAGTGACAGAGTGAGACTCTGTTTCAAAAAAAAAAAAAAAAAAGACTTTGGCTCAGTTCAATCAATCCGATTATCTGCTTTCTTTGCTTTATATTTCAAGTACTATGGCTATTCCAGAAAATTGCACGCTATGTAAATTATGGCTTCCATAAATGAATAGTTCATATATTTAACAAATGTTAATGGAACACATACTATGTGCTATATACTATACCAGATGCGAAGCATGCAAATACTCAGGACTGTGGTCGGCCTTACGGACAGGAGGAAAGAGAATTGCGATGGAGAGAAAGAGAGAGCACACATGAACTGGTGGCCAATGGTTTATAGTCCTTCCCTATTTCATCAGATGAGCAGGATAGCAGAGCAGTGGGAAGGCCGTGTAGTGAAAGGAAAAAATAAGCTTGAAGTTAGATAGACCAAGATTTGAATCAGGAAGAAGGTCAAAGTTGAGGACAGATAGAAGGCTGTCGCAGCAAACTGGCAGTAATGAGAACATGAACCAGGGTAGTGACAAGGACACTTGAGAAGGAAGTTTTATCTGCTCTCACCTGACACTTTAATTTAAAAGTGAATGCCATACCAAAGGTAGGAAATATTTTGACTGTTAGAAATGCTATGTTTACAAGATGGCAGATTTTCAGATAAAAACAGAACATGTTCTTTAAAAATTTGCTGGACAACAGCTCTGAAAATCAAAGGCAATTGAGAAAGTACAGAGTCTCTGGTTTTTCAGAGAGTGAAACAATCTGCCATTATATGGTAGATAACTAGTCCAGAACTATAATTTAACTTATTACCATCTCGGCACAAACCACATACTACCTTCATTAAATGTGTCGTGCAGAAAGCTGGGAAAGCCAGCTAAGGCTCGTTTTAGTCAGCCTGGTAGCGCCTGCTGGCAGTTTGGAACCTCTTTCAAAAGGTCACCAAGTTAGGGACTGTGTTGTTCTCTGTGTTCAGTGCCGCACTGTTGGGAGTCTCTGTGAACATTAGCTGGCCTGTGCTGACAAGAGAGGATAGTGAATGCCTGCGGGGCACAGATTGGGGCTGGATATTTCCACACTGTCCCTTCTCGCCCCGCTCAATTTCAAAATGCTTTTCAACAAGGGAAATGTCTGGTAGAAGGGAGAATAGATATGACAGAGGAAGCTGGTGCTCTCGGACTGTCTGCCAGGAGGTGTCTTTTTTGGTCAAAGAATAGTGATGATTTTTTTTTTTTTTGGTTGGCGGTGGGAGAAATACTAAAGATTGTAACAACTTGGAAAGAAATTTTATACATTAATGTTTGGGTTATACTCTCCCTTATATATCCTCTTTCTATAGCCTAAACACAGTCAGCCAGCCTTTCTTCCTTCCTTCCTTCCTTTTATACCCATGCATCTATATATCTGTCTGCAATTTATAAAATGAGACTTTTATATTACTTGAGCATTGGCTTTGGACCAGAACTTTCTGGCAGAAAGGAAGTGGGCTAGAATCAATCAAACAATTCCAAAAAACAAGCACTCTCTCTCTCTCTTACACACATACAAGACTAAACAAAAAACAGAGAAAGCATAAAAAACCCACAAAAATGAAATTAACCTAAAATGACAGAAAACAGAAAAGAAGGTAATAGCAGGTAGGATAGAATTCAACACATTTTTGGAAGAAGGAAGTAGAGAGACGAGTGTTAATTTTCCTAGAAGACAGGATGAAGTTGTAACTCAGTGCCTGTAGTTATGGACATTGATGTGGAATGAATTCATTCCCTCTGTAAAATCCTGAGAGGTTTGGCATCCGGAGCATATGTGGAAGAGGATGGGACTGAAAGTGGGGTTAAGCGAAAGTCTGTATGCAGAGTAGCTGGGCTCACAGAAACTCTTTCCTGCCCAAAAAGGTAGCGGGCCAGGTGGTAGCCTCTGTTCTCTCCTGTTAGAACAGAGGTTTACATTGTGGAGTCTTTTTCTTTTTTCTTTTCTTTCTTTTTTTTGTTTTGCTGTGTACATCAATGCAATCATGGGGTACAATGTGGTAGTTTTACATACAATTTAAAGTATTTTCATCAAACTGATTAAAATAGCCTTCATGGCATTTTCTTAGTTATTGTGTTAAGACATTTTTATTCTACATTTAGTAAATTTCACATGTACCCTTGTAAGATCCACCGTAGGTTACCTCTTTCATGTTTACATGGATGGAGCTGGAACATATTCTTCTTAGCAAAGTATCTCAAGAATGGAAGAAAAAGTATCCAAAGTACTCAGCCCTACTATGAAACCAATTTATAGCTTTCATGTGAAAGCTATAACCCAATTATAGCCCATTGTGGAGATTTTTTATAGCAGATATACCAGCCCTTGGAACAGCAGTGGAAGGTAAAGTGCAGAGCTGAGAGTGGAACTAAAAATAAAGGGATTACATGAATATCAACATAATAAACTATGAGAGACCTTTACTGCCTTCTCATGTTCAGATTCTAGAATACCAGCAGCCCAAAATGTCCACTCTGTTCTTTCCTCTATTTCATAGTAAAATGGAAGATTTCTCTATGGAGAAAGGACTTTCAGACATTGGAATTTTTGGCTCCCTTGAAGAACTGTAGTTTCCTATCTTTTCCCTCTGAGGGAAAATCCTACCTTTGCACATAGAACTATGCTCAGTCTTAAATACAAAAGCCAAAGATTGTCACATGGTTGGAGAATGCCTCCAAAATAAAAGAGGGTAACTGAAAGCAAAATAGAAAAGGAAACTCAGGGCGGCGCCTGTGGCTCAAGGAGTAGGGCGCCGGTCCCATATGCCGGAGGTGGTGGGTTCAAACCCAGCCCCGGACAAAAAAAAAAAAAAAAAGGAAACTCAGAAAAACACAAACATTGTTAAGTAGGGAAAAAATAAATCTTCAAAAATTATAATTAACATCCTCAAAGAAACAAGAAAAGCCCAGGATAGGAATGATTCCATAAGAGAATATCCAAGAAAAAAAGTTTTGGAAAAAATAGTAGAAATAAAATATTTAATACTATATTTGGAGAAAATGTTTTATGAGATCTACTAAAAAATAGAACAAATTAAAGTGATGGAGAATTAGAGAGAAAAAGATAAGAAAATTAGAGGATTGTCTCAGTAACTGAGCAATAGTATTTCCACAAAGAAAGTAGAAAAAATGGAGAGTAGGGAATGCCAAAGAAATAAAACGAGAAAATTTCTAAATGGGGAAGAACATACACTTCTAAGTTGAAAAGGCTAAGGAAGTATTTAGCATGTAAAACCAATACACTCAGAACCATGAAATGTCAAAACAGACGTATACAACTTAAAAAAAATTGTTTCATTGTTGGGGATTCATTGAGGGTACAAGAAACCAGGGTACACTGATTGCATTTGTTAGGTAAAGTCCCTCTTACAATTGTGTCTTGCCACTGAGAATCCCCTACCCCACTCCCTCTTTCCTCTCTCTGCTCTCCCCTTCCCCACCATGTACTAGGTTATTAATTGTCCTCATATCAAAATTGAGTACATAGGATTCATGCTTCTCCATTCTTGTGATGTTTTACTAAGAATAATGTGTTCCACTTCCAACCAGATTAATACAAAGGCTGTAAAGTCTCCATTTTTTAAAATGGCTGAAAAGTATTCTATGGTGTACATATACCTCAGCTTGTTAATCCATTCCTGGGTTGGTGGGCATTTAGACTGTTTCCACATTTTGGTGATTGTAAATTGAGCTGCTGTGAACAGTCTAGTGCAAGTGTCCTTATGGTAAAAGGCTTTTTTTCCTTTTTGGGTAGATGTCCAGTAATGGGATTGCAGGATCAAATGGGAGGTCTAGCTTGAGTTTTTTGCGGCTTCGCCATACTTCCTTCCAAAAAGGTTATACTAGTTTGCAGTCCCACCAGCAGTGTAAAAGCGTTTCTTTCTCTCCATATTCACACCAGCATCTGTAGTTTTGAGATTTTGTGATGTGGGCCATTCTTGCTAGGGTTAGATGGTATCTCAGGTGGTTTTGATTTGCATTTCTCTAATAATTAGGGATGATGAGCATTTTTTCATATGTTTGTTAGCCATTCGTCTGTCTTCTTTAGAGAAGATTCTATTCATGTCTCTTGCCCATTGATATATGGGATTGTTGGCTTTTTTTCATGTGGATTAATTTGAGTTCTCTATAGATAACTAGTTATCAGGCTTTTGTCTGATTCAAAATATGCAAATATCCTTTCCCATTGTGTAGGTTGTCTATTTGCTTTGGTTGTTATCTCCTTAGCTGTACAGAAGCTTTTCAGTTTAATGAAGTCCCATTTGTTTATTTTTTTTTGTTGTTGCAATTGCCACAGAAGTCTTCTTCATAAAGAGTCTTTCCCCAGGCTGATATCTTCAAGTGTTTTTGCTATGCTTTCTTTGAGGATTCTTATTGTTTCATGCCTTAAAATAGAAAATTTTTGTGCAAAATTTCAGAACTACAAAGATAAAAAGAAGATACTCAAAGTTAACAGAGACAGGGGAGGAGGGGAAGGAAGGGAAGAAGGAAGAAGAGGGAGGAGAAAGAAACCAAGTGACATTAAAAACCTAGGAATGTGAATGACATGGACTGTCTCAAGGGCAACACTCTGTGCTAGAAGATGCTGGGTGCTAAAAAGTCAGAAGAATTGATTTTCAAACTAGAATTATATCCTAATGGTGAGTCAGAGTTTTCTAGATATGAAGCCAAAAGGATAGATAGATAGATGGACGGATGAAAGGGGATTTATTAGTAGAACTGGCTCGCGCAATTATGAAGGCTGAGAAGTCTCATGACCCTGAGATACTGCTAGTAGGGCTCAGACCATGTCTGAGATTCTTGGACTCAGAGAAGCTGATGGTATAATTCTCAGATTGAGGCCAAAGGTCTGAGATCCTAGAAACCCACTCATGCAAGTGCCAGAGTCCACAGGCCAGAGAACCTGGAGTTTTAATGTCCAAGGTAAGGAGGAGCTTTTCCGAACTTTAAGAGAGAGATACTGAATTTCCCACTCATCCCTCTGTCTTTTTGTTCTATCCATAGCTTTAGACTGGACCGCATTTGGTCACATCAAAGGCAGAGATTCCTCACTCGTCCACCAACTCACACACCAGTCCCCTCTGTAAACTCTCAGTTACATCCAGAAATAATGTGTTACCAGCTTATCACAGTATCCCTTATTCCAATCGAGTTGATGCCTAAATCAACGTGGTTGATATTAAGAGCTTGACGCCAATTGTGATGGTTTATTTTAAGTGTCAGCCCGACTGGGGCACAGGTGTCCAATGTTTTTGATCAAACATTATTTATACTTGTGTCTGTGAGGGATGAGAATAACATTTGAATCAGTAGACCAAATAAAGCAGATTGCCTTCTCCAATGTGGGTGGGCATATTCCAATCTATTGAGTGCCTTAGTAGAATAAAACAGTAGAAGAGGAAAGAATTTGCTCTTTCTCTGCTTGATGGTTTGAGTTGGAAAATTTGTCTTCTCCTGCCCTGGAGCTGGGGCTTACACCATTGGCTCTCTCACATCTCCAGCTTAATCACTGCAGGTCATGTATATTTTTAGCCTCCATCATTGCGGAGCCTATTTCTTATTTTATATATATATATACACACATACACACTATATATATTATATATATATAATATATATTTTATATATGGCGTCTTTTCCAACCTCTTCTACAATCACTGCCCTAGATAACAATATTTAAAAGAAATAATGAAAGGTTAGCCTTTATTATATTTCATAATTCATAAGTAACATCCTCTATATGTATGAGTATAAGGCGAGTTACCTTCTAATTATCTCTTAGAAAAAAAGCAGTGGCCTTGCCTTAGAGCTTATAATCTCTCACATAATCACATGCTCTCTCAAATATTTTCTTAACCAATGAAGTACTTTTTAAAAGAAAGCAAATTATCCTTAAATCATTTCAATCAATGCTGACTTTTGTTGCTTAGAAAGCTCATCTGATAAAATTATTAAAATAAAAAGGAGGCAAAAATATTAGTAATTTAGTCATTATTTTAGGGGCATAATTTCACAATTATAAGTGTTGATGTCATTGTGAATAAATTTGAAAAGCAGTTCAGATAAGTGGTTAAGTTGTGGAAAGACTATAAAATATAGTGTTAGAATTATCTTAATTATAATTGTAGGATGAATGAAATGTCCCTTTGTCCAACTTATATGTGAATGGGTACCTATGGGTTGAAATACAATTTCTTGTGCGGCCTGGTACAAAGATTCAGAAATATTGCATCTCAAATGATATTGATGACAGTGAAGAGGGGGCGCTTTGTAAAAGTGAATTACATGACCCAAAATATGAACTTAGTGATGAAAAAAATATTTATACTATAGGTGCATGAAGAGTTTGAATACAATTATTTCATTAAAAGTTAGAGTTAGAAGAAGTGTTATTTCTAAAATAACATTTTACTTTATTCAATCTGAGACTTTAAATATGTATGCATAACTAAATTAAGAAATGTTATTAAATATTATATGGGGTACTAATGGCAGAGAATTGCTTTTTCATAATTGTAGTGTAATTTAAATCTTTTTAGGCTCTTCTCCAGTGATTACCATGTTCCATGCTCAAAGCCATTAAATTTTTCTCCTTCAGATTTGTTCTAATTCCTCAGTCAGTTTTGAGAGTTTGTAGCACTGTGAAGAGCATTGCAAGTTGGGAGCACACTGGTTTTGTTTTCTGGGTAAATGCTGAATGTGTTCTGGTTTGTGTTTTATAACACCCTTTTGGATAATACTTATCATTTTATTGACCTTTGAGGCCACACACATTGGGCTGATGTCCTTGGCCTTTGACAATAAATTCTCGAATCCATTTTTCAGACCCCAAGTAAGAGTTCACAGCTCCTGTCTGCAGTTGTGGTTTGGATATTTTCTACCTGCTTGTATTGCTCTGCATTGTACTTGCCTGCAGTGAAGTTCACCTATAGTTTCTGTTAACTCACACAGGACCTAACACATATTTAATTTAATACCTTTGTTTCATGTACGAAAATATAAAAAGAAAGACCAGGAAAGTTGAGCGATTCATTAAAAATCACAGCAGCTTGGTGAAAATGTTGATGTTATTTTTTTTTTGCTCCCGCCCCCAATACACTGAGGATTTGATGGACATTGTTAGCCTCAGGTGCAAGACTTTCCACAGAGGCGAAGAGGAACTTCACATGGTATGATTCCAAGAAGGAAGGCACCTACCTGGATTAAACCTACCTGGAAGCCCAGCATGCTGGTGTTATTCCTTATCTGCTTAAGGTTTATCCCAGATACATTTCCGAAAATAGCATTTTTAGGTGCAAAAAGCAAAGGCTTTCCATCCAAAGACCTGATCCAAAGTTTAGTTTAGCAGCCATGTGAACTGGGGCATGTTAACTAAACTCTCTAAGCCATGCTTTACTTTCTTTATCTTGAAAGCTAGAAATCCTTTCCAACATGTTGATGAGAACAAGGCAAAAGAGAGAATGCAGGTGACCTCCAGGAGGTGGGACAGCAATTCTCATGAAGTCAGTTCCCAGAGAGGAGCACCAGTAGGTTTGATGACTTATCTCCCTCCACACCGGTGCCTCAGATGGGGTGTGGTTTGAGTAGCTCCAGCTTGCTGGGTAGGCATCATCTTACTTTCTTGGGAAGCCACACCAAATACTTTTTCGCTGAGGCATCTTTCTTAGAACTGGGTGTGGAAGGATACATTTTGAAGGGGACCGGATTGCTGTGTTCTCTATTTCTTTTTCTGTCTGCCAGTGGGTAAGTAGATTTTAACTTGTCATCAGGCATCTTAGAGAAGCGCTGTCATGTTCTACAGTGGTAAGCAATGGACCCTGTGTCACTACAGATGGCCTCACACTCATGGCGGGGGCAGTTTTCATTCAGGGCTCCCTTTCTGAGTAAATCAAGAAAGATTTCCATTCCTTCATTCACTTACTAATTTATCGATTCAAGCATATTTTAATACCTGTATATTGCAGAAACTAGTGCCTGCTTGTGGAGATACAAAACAAGAGTGTAGTTCTTTTTCCACCCTTAAAGAGCTTCACAAAGTGGCAAAAGAGAGCAAGTAAAAGGCTTCTGATTCATGTCCTTTACAAATTTATTTTATTTATTTATTTCTTAAATAAATAAAGGACATGTATTGTTTTATGTTTTTATCTACATTTTTATTTATTTTTCTGAGCTTTTGATTATTTTATTACTTTTTTTTAATTGTTTGGGATTCATTGAAAGGTACAAAGAATTAGATTACACTGATTGCATTGTTAGATAAAGTCCATCTTATAATTGTGTCCCACTCCTAAAAGGTGCACCAGACACCGTGACCCCCATTCTCCTCCTTACTACCCTCTCCCCACTTGCTCATTCCCCTATCCCCCTTATATTAGCTCATCAACTGCCTTCATATTAGAATTGAGTACATTGGATTCTTGCTTCTCTATTCTTGTGATACTTCACTAAAAAGAATGTGTTCAACCTCCATCCAGGTTAATACAAAAGATGTAAAGTCTCCATTATTTTTTTTTTAATGGCTGAATAGTATTCCATGGTATACATATACCACAGCTTGTTAATCCATTCCTGGGTTGGTGGGTATGTAGGCTGTTTCCACATTTTGGTAATTGTAAGTTGTGCTGTGATAAATAGTGCAAATGTCCTTATGATAAAAGGATTCTTTTTTCTTCTGGGTAGATGCCTAGGTAATGGGATTGCAGGATCAAATGGGAGGTCTAATTTGAGTTCTTTGAGGATTCTCCATACTTCTTTCCAAAAAGGTTGTATTAGTTTGCAGTCCCACCAGCAGTGTAAAGGTGTTCCCTACTCTCCACATCCACGCCGGCATCTACAGCTTTGAGACTTTGTGATGTGGGCCATTCTCATTGGGGTTAGGTGATACCTCAGGGTGGTTTTGGTTTGCATTTCTGTGATGATTAGGGACGATGAGCATTTTTTTTTTTTCAAATGTTTTTTAGCCATTTGTCTGTCTTCTTTAGAGAAGGTTCTATTCATGTGTCTTGCCCAGTGGTATATGGGATTGTTGGCTCTTTGTTGATTAATTTGAGTTCTCTGTAGATCCTAGTTACCAATTTTTTGTTTGATTTATAATATTGGGTTCATATCCTTTTGCAACTCTTACTGGTTGGTGACTTCAGGCAAGTAAAAAGACTTTATTGTCTCCAGTTTCCTCATCTGCAAAATGAGGATAGCAGTAAACCCTGCCTGTGGAGTGGTCATGAAGGTTGAATAAGTTAACATTTGCAAAATGCTTATAATAATGCTTCCACCTAGGAAGGGTTTTAGGAGTTTTAAATAAGTTAGTAAATAACAATATAATGAATTAGAGGAGAAGATTTACAAGCAGGTAGGAAAGTCATGGGCAATGATGGGCCTTTCAGCTCCTTCACTTCCTTTATCTCTTCCAATCCAGCTGTTCACTTCATCTCAAACACCTTCCCCATAGGGAGATGTCTTTTAACGTAACGATTTCTCAAGCTACATTCTTATAGTATAAATATCAGCAAGTTTGAGATTCATTGTCTTGTTGCTGCTCCATTCTGAGTATGTTGTGTTTGTTTTACTTGAGGCAAGGCGTGAAGAATGAGTAAGTTGAAGCTTTGTTTTGTCTGTGCAGAGTGGAAATAATAGAAAAGAAGTAAGCAAGGGAACTGTATGTGATCTCCAGGCACAGAGTGGACTGAGGTATGACCCGAGGGAAAGGGGAGGTAGAAGGACACATTTGCTTGATTCTCTGGACTGCAGGGGGTTCTGTGATCAGGGCCACCTAACAGCACAACCTTTTGTACTATAATGGGAATGTTGTTCCCTGGACTTGTGTAAACCATGGCTCTTTGTGTCTTTAACTAATATTAGATGGGCTTCTTGCCAGCGATAAAGTTGGCCCAGTTGCTTTTATAGCTTTAATGGTGGATTACAATTATAATATGATGTAGAAAATGTTAAAAGGAAAAAAGTGTGAGCTACTGTACCAATACAGCAGAGACAGAAAATAACTTGTTCTGGATAAATTTAAGAATGCATTCAAAGGAGGTGACAACTCAACTTCAAAATCAGGTAAAGCTTTCACAAGATGGTATTCATCACTCCCCTTGCAACTCTGATGCATTCTCTGCCCAGAATTGCATCAGACATTTCTAAAGGAGGAGGGACTTATGATCATATTTCATTCTTTTGTTATAATCATTAGTCTATAACAAAGATAGGCCATGATATGAGATTGGGGCAGACATAATTCACTTGAAAGAGGTGCTTCATCAGTTCAGTGTGAGCTCAAAAGGCACATGAGGACTGATTTGAGATAATAGAAAAAAAAATCTGCTCAATGTAATGAAAAGCTTTTTAACAGCCCAATTCAAATATGGAATGGTCGGCCTATGAAGGTGTAAGTCTTGTTACTGTGTCTGAATGGAGGGAAGGAGCTTATGGGGAGATTTTTATCTTTTGGGATAATGCTAACTATTTGAAAAAAGTAGATCTCTAATGTCCATACCTTTATACATGTACAAGATTATTTCTTGTTCTTGTGGTGTACAAGTGAGTGTTCCTGTAGTCACAGTGAAAATTGTGAGTATTCCTGTTGGCAGACGACTTTCTTCCTTGTGGTGATTCAGGGCACCAGGTCCCTCTGCCTTTGGCTCTACTATCTCCTTGGGCTTCAGTGTCCTCTGAGTCAGGGAAACAGAACACTGAGAAGGAGTAAGAACTATTCCTTACCTGTCTGGACTCAGAAGTGACATACATCATTTTTCTTTACATTCTATCAGTGTTAACTGATTGTGCGACCCTAGCCAGACACAGGAGAGACCGGCCAATGTGGTCCCTCAGATTCTAATTCTATACAATGGAAAGAAAGTTCCCACTGTGAATGGATGACTAGCCACCACTGTCACAGGGTTGAAGCCTTAGTGGAGAGGTTTCATTATATCACCTTTAAGATCCCTAGGAACGGGCAGCGCCTGTGGCTCAGTGAGTAGGGCGCCGGCCCCATATGCCGAGGGTGGCAGGTTCAAGCCCAGCCCCGGCCAAACTGCAACCAAAAATAGCCGGGCGTTGTGGCGGGCGCCTGTAGTCCCAGCTTCTTGGGAGGCTGAGGCAAGAGAATCGCGTAAGCCCAAGAGTTAGAGGTTGCTGTGAGCTGTGTGACGCCACGGCACTCTACCGAGGGCGGTACAGTGAAACTCTGTCTCTACAAAAAAAAAAAAAAAAAAGATCCCTAGGAACGTTGAATTTTATAATGCTATTTGGTCCTGATTTCTTCTCTACTCAACTTATCGTAAGTCACTTATCTTCTCTGAACCTCAGTTAATTTATCTGTAAAATGAGGTAAACAATTCTACTTCAGTTAATAATGACTAGAGGTCATTGTGAGAGTCAGATGAAATAATGTGTGTCAAAGTGTTCTTTAAACTTAAAAGTGCTCTAAGTATATAATGCATTATTTTTAGACAGTCCATTCAAACCTAGCTTTGACTTGGGCCTATAGTTGAGCCTGGAGATCTCTTCCATGTGCCCTTGCAAGTGTAGTACAATGCTCTGATATAGCAACATACTGAATGACTCACGTTTCTACAGTTTCATTTTTCATTTTGAATGACCTTCAAGTATACATAAATTGTACAAAACAGAATCTTTTTACCTGTTACATAATTGCACCAATTTCTTCAATATCATCCACTTAATAGGGCACTGGAACATAGACCATATGTTAATTTTGAATAACATTTTGAAGTTAATATAAGCGTGTAGATGGATGTGAAAATGTTTATGAAGTTTGACTGTATATAGATAAAAGATGTAACTGTCATTATTAAAGCAGAACTTAAATATAATGTAAGGGAATGAATTTTCCAGTTAATTTAGTATTATATTTTACTGAGATATCACTTAAAATATTTTAGTCTTTAAATCGCACACCTAAAAAGACACGGAGAAATCACCCACTTCACTTTCTCAGTTAACCGTCAGAAAACTGAGGCCTGGAGTGATTGTCCAAGATTATAAAGTGAGCTTCCATGAGTTTTCAGTAGCCTTCCACTCAACATACTAGATAACAGATACATCTCTATCTGGAATATCTAAAGTTTAGTGTAGTTTTTCTCAATATGCCATAATACTTGCCAAATATTTTGAAAATTGTATTGTTATAGAGCAGCCAAAAATATGAAAGGCACAGCAGACTGGGTAGAGTGGAGATGTTCTTCACACATCCTGAAAGTTTCCTCTTTTGGATATTTCTTTTATACAAAGTTGTTTTCTATAGTTTTATGTTTTCTTCTCTAATTTCTGATATACTGGGGGGAGGTATAGCCAGATGAGTTATGGCTAGTTAATAGTTCATTGTGTCATTAGCAGTGATGATATTGTTAAGCATAGCATCCTCACATGAAAGGGTGAATTAGTCTGTAGCAGAATAAAGACTCCGAAAATAACTATGCACTGATAATGAGCACCGTAAAGGAGAGAGATAAGCAGATGGTGATAGATGGAGAGACAGGAAGAATTAGAACTCGTCTGGGACTCTGGAGTTCTCACCCTTCCCCTCACGTTCTATATTTAACTTCAAATGGCAGAACAAGGTCGCTAAGAGTAGGAAACTGGAGCCCGTCCAATCCACCAGCATCAAAGCTGTGCACTTTGCAACTCTTCTTCTCCAGGCTGTTCATGTGAGGAGGATGGATGACAACAGGATTCCAAAGAAATTACTGTGCCCTGGGTTGAGAGGACAACCATCAGCAAACCTTCTTTAGTAGGTCAGGGGACGCCCTCCAAGGATACATAAATGTTCATAGCAGTAGTGGAGCACAGTCACCAGGTGTCACAATAGCTGTGGGTGAAGAACACTGATCATGTTAGATGCTATTACAATTTTGGTTTAGATCGTGCTGGGGGTATAGTTCTGTGTGTGTTTGTGCGTCTGCACATGTGTGCATGTTTGTGGACATGCGCACCCTGGTCTGTGTGAGGGTAGGCATCTGATACAGACAGATACCACTTTTCTCCTGTGTTATACACAATCGGATGTCTTGGTCCTATCCCATTTTTTAAAATTTACGACTAAATACTTCTTATTACCAAAAGTCCCAACACCTCTCCTTGAAGGCTTTTCTTATTTAAGTTTTGGATAACACTTACTAGCTTTACAGCATTGCATTAAACTATGTCTGTGACCTTGATCATATCCTTTCCCACCTCTAGCCTCACGTTACACACATTGGAGCAGATGATGTCTCGTGGAGAACGGGAAGAGCTTTACATAATGCCTTTTGCTGCTCCTTCGTGGCTCTGTGTGTACGTGTTTTAGAACTCAGCTGAAGGCACACATCACACGTGATGCTATCACTAGGTCCTTAACATAGTCTGCACATATGGATAATCATGACTCTATCATCTATTATTCACAGAGCAATGGAAAGAATCCTTGAAACTCAGAAACCAGACTCTCAATACCATGCTGCTCAAAGCCCTCCAGTGACCTCCACTCTCTGAGTCAAATGCAGCTGCCTTTCTCCAGCCCAGAAGGTCCCCTGTGATTTGGCTTCATCCACTTCTCTTATATCAACCTCTGCCCCTTCATCACCTCATTCAAGTCTTTGTAGAGTAGCCTTTCTTCATTTCTTGAATATATCTTCATTCCCACTTCAGGGCTTGAGCATTTGCTGTTTGTTCTGCCTTAATGCTCTTTCCCCTGATCGTTGCACAACTCACCCCCTTGCTTCATTCAGGTTTCTGCCCTTTCTCTGTGTGCTGTTTCTCCTACCGTCCTAACTGCAATTGTCCCTATAACTCACCTCTGTGGCACTGTCTGTCCTTTGCTTTGTCTTTATTGTTTCTCATAATACTTGTTACTAAGGGAAATTATATTATGTGTGTTACAGGTTGTATAATGAAAGTTTTTTTGTGTCTTAGATTATTCTCAGGCTGCAAAACTAAAGCAAAGGGTGTTAATTGCTTATACATTATATAAAAAAAGAGCCTGATACCTTCTATGAGAGGAGACCAAAAATTGTACAGTGGCTATTTGTCCTTCACCCAGCTCAAGGATATGTAAGTGGAAGTGACATGATTGATGGGAGGAAGATTAGAGAACAGATATTTCTACGAAGAGAGTTGCCAATGTCTGTACTGTTCAGTGATTCTCTCTCCTTGAGGGGAGGGGAACTTCTCTGACACAAAGCAAGTAAACGGTTTACAGGAAAACTGTGACCTGTGTCTTCAGATTTTTATGGGGGTGAATGTTTGGTGAATAGAGGGATTAATGTCAAATTCCTGTTGGTAGAGACTTAAAGGTGGGAGTCATCTGGAGTCTCTCTGAAGGCAGAGTGACTAGAAAGGGGTACAGAAAGAGCAAGCCTCATTCACTGATCGTAGAGCAAAGATCCTCTTGTTCTTCAGAGGATCAGGTAGACCTGGACAATGTAGCCAAACCTTAAGCTCCTTGAAGAGAACCTTATCCAGAAGAATTTTCCCAGAAGTTTGCCTGTCAGAGCAGGGCTGTAGGTTGGGAGGATAAGTGGGTGGGAGATGGGGTTATAAGTAACCTGACTAGGAGTCAAGACTCTTGCCAAGAAATGCCTGTAAGAGAGACCTGCAGTGAGCAGAGATCACCAAAGGACCTACGATGTTCCCCATAAAGGGAAGGCCATGTTACAGTTCTACTGAATTAAAACCTCTTGTGCATCTTACCTGTCCTCCTGATCCCACAACCCTGCAGGAATTATAGAGAACAAAATGAAAAGTGAAGACATCTAAAGAAAGACTCTAAGAATATTTTCTACCCCTTTCCAGTTGCAGATTTCTTAGCCCAAGCTGAAAGATAATAAAAAACCTAAAGGTTGATGAGTGTTAGTTTCACATTAAGTTGAATTGGAGTTTAAAATTCTTTAAAACAAGGCAGTTCAATTACACCTGAAAATGATGAGAATACACTAATCTAGGTGCCCTATATTTCATCCAGAGGTCAGGAAGAAAGTTTCAGCAGAATATATATACATATATAAAAGGTTAGTGATGATCTAACGTAAAATTGTTTCACACTCCACTGAATCAAGCTTGTTAAGGAAACTTGTCATACACACACATGCACCCACACATTTATTATGTATTTTCTGTCTCTTACTCCAGAAGATAAACTCCCTGAGGGCAAGGCCTCTGTCTACCTCTATTCACTTTTGTATCCCAGGGAAATGATGATAATGACATTTACCAATTATTAAGAATTTATTTTACACCTGAAAATGTGCTAGGAACTCTCTGTTTTTTTCTTAAGGAATGAATTTCGGCAGGTTGTAATAAGGTATTTTTATCCAGATGTTATAATTCCTTACCATAGAGCTATTCCGGCTCACAACTCCAACAGGAAACTCATTCCTGTGGAATCAGTCTGCTGAGTTGTCTGGAGGGAAAGAGTGAGATAAGCTTTGGTGCAAACTCACTTACTCGCTCTGTCTAGTGGGTCGCTTGACTGTCCTATGCCTCACTTTCCTTATCTGTCAAGTAAGAATCCTGTCTCTTATAAGGCCACGGTGAGGATTGCATTCACAATGTATACTCAGTTTCTAGTTCATTGTGTCTGCTGACTGCCCATTCTCTTCTCTCCTGCAGAAAGACTAATGCTTGTTCAGCCTTGCCGAGGTTTTTCTGGTAGACAGAGCCATTGAACTTTTGAATTCAAAAGGGTGATGGTGATTTGCAGCAGGAGCGGTGTTTTCTCTGGGAGTTCTCTGGCCTCAAAGGTGATGGATGGGCACCTCTCAGGCATAGTTCCTTGATCAATAAGCCATAAAGTCTCAAATTATTTTGTTAGATCCATGGATCAAATCCATCAAATTTGTCCCAACTCTATTGTGAAGGCGCAGGGTGGCAATGTTGAGTTTTTCTCTCCTTGCTACATTCTTCCTTCCATTTGACTTTAGGGTCCTATACAGCAGGGTGGGAAAGGCTAGAAGTGGAAAATGAAAGTTACTCCTTCTACATGTGGACAGAAAAATGCTTATTTTTGTTGTCTGTTTCAGAATGAAATATTGTGGATTCCCCTTTTGGTCTTCTAAGAGGTTCCTCAATACACTGATTTGGAGCACCTCTGTCTTTCTTATACATATCCAGCTACCCATCCATCCATTTATCCACGTGTGTGATTATTTAGTAAATATTTAACATGCACCAAGTACCATGGGCGGGTTATATTTGCATGACTTTTTTTCTGTAAGGTCCAAGTTCATTCCCAGAAAGCTTCAGGGTTTGCTGGGTAAATTTTTATTGTTGGCAGCACCTGTGGCTCAGTGAGTAGGGCGCCGGCCCCATATGCCGAGGGTGGCGGGTTCAAACCCAGCCCTGGCCAAAAACTGCAACAAAAAAAATAGCCGGGCGTTGTGGCAGGCGCCTGTAGTCCCAGCTACTCGGGAGGCTGAGGCAAGAGAATCACGTAAACCCAAGAGTTAGAGGTTGCTGTGAGCCGTGTGATGCCACGGCACTCTACCGAGGGCAGTACAGTGAGACTCTGTCTCTACAAAAAAAAAATATATATTTTTATTGTTGGATGGGTGAATTGAATTGTTTCCAGAGTAATTTGCTAGGTGGAAAATTTATTTGCTAATTTAGTGAACATTTACCAAGTACTTTCTAATGCAAATAATAATGCCTAACTTTGTTGGCATGAGGATAAAAAAACAGACAGTCCCTAGCACGTTTTCAGGTACAAGACAAAGTCTTAGTAACTGGTAAATACAATATCGTTATCATTATTGTTTCCTGATAGATGTGAGTGATGATAAGAGAGTGACACTTCCTATATATTTTTTTATTTATTGGTTTATTTTAGAAAATTCTATTGCAGAGAATCTCTGGCCTTTACACAATAAATGAAAGGTTGAGACTAATTCTTATTAGCTTACCTAACCTTCTCTTCTGCCCTGTCCCCTGATGTACATACAGTTATTTACTTATCTAAATCAAGAAGGACACTACTATCATAGGAAAGGAACAGTATAATCAACTCATATCTTAGCAAGTAAAATACACTCATCTTTGGAAATAAAGAATTTAGCTCCCTGTATAAGGCAAGGTACCTCAAGTACCTAAATGATGTTTTTCTTTTTTTTTTCCAATGAGAATTTTATTCACTCTCCTTAAAGGTGAGCATAATATTTAGTAAGTTGTTGTTTATAGTTTCCCAGGAGATTTGCAACAAAAGCTTTAAAATCATGCACACTTTTTAATATATTGTATTAAAAATAAAAACAACCTGAAATTCCTTTTATCACCTTTCTCCTTTATTTTCTTCTTCCTTCTCTGTTCATTTTATTTCAACTAACAATTTATTTACAGAAGCCTTTTGTCAATATCCTTCTGTGCTTTCTACATTTTCTCTGGGGTTTGTTAATAATCTTCCTTTTACTTGGAATGAATTCCCTACATTTCCTATCCTCAAAACCTTCCACAATGACTCTGTTCCAGTTTACAGGTCTTTGTATGTACTTCCGTATCCCCTGGCGCTGACTTTCATCACTTTGTACTGTAAGCACATAAATGCATTAAACTATGTGACTTGAGGGTGGGGCACTGACTTATGACACTGGTGCCCAGTACAGTGTCTTACATATGCTAGGTACTCATCAAATATCTGTCAAATGAATGCATGGTTGCATAAATGAATGAGAGGCTACTGGTGTGCACATGCGTGCATGTGTGTGTGTGTGTGCGTGTGTGTGTGTATGTTATGAAGGAAATTAAGATATAGGATACACTCCATACTTGAAGAAATGAGGAGTAATTGTGGGAAAAAGAAAGCCACACATAAGAATATTAGCGAGCTGGACACAGTGGCACACACCTGTAACCCAGCACTCTGGGAGGCCTAGGAGAATGGATTACTTGAGCTCAGGAATTTGAGACCAGCCTGAGCAAGAGTGAGACCCCCACCTCTATTAAAAATAGAAAAACTGGGTACATGTGATAATTTTTTTTCCATTCTTTAGATACTTTACTAAGAAGGATATGTTCCAGTTCTATCCATGATAGGAAGTGGGAGGAGGTCATATCAAGGGAGGGGGAATGGTCGGATCACACCAATGGTGCATAGTGCAAGGGTACATGTCGGATCTATTAGTATAGAGAATGAATGTTTTAACACAATAACTAAGTAAACGAGATGAGATATATATTAACCAGTGTGACGTAAGCACTCCTAATTCTATATGAAATCAGCATATTGTACCCCATAAATGATTTAATGGATACATGATCTATGTGTTTATGATTTAATAAAAAAAGAAAAAGGAAATAAAAATCGTATTTGTCTCTAAAAAAGAAAAATAAATAAAAATAGAAAAACTACCCAGATGTGGTTGCAGGTGCCTATACTTCCAGTTACCCAGGAGGCTGAGGCAAGAAGCATGCTCAAGCCCAAGAGTTTGAGGTTGCTGTGAGCTATGCTACCACTGCAATCTACCCATGCAATACAGTGAGACTCTGTCTCAAAAAAAAAAAAAAGTATTTGCAACATTTTACTCCATGACACAGTATATTTCAAATGTAAAATTAGTGGTAAATATGCCAAATGCTCTTTGTTCACAAAAGGGAGTGTCTGTGTGAGTTGGGATGGTGACTGGCTTCATGGAAGAGGTAGCATTTAAGATAAGCCTTAAAAGATGAGTCAGAGGCCCAGACCTCCGTGAGAGCTACACCATGATCAGCAATCTGCACCTGCCCAGACCCTGGTAAGAGCTGTGTCTGCTGGATCTCTGCACGCCCTGACCAGGAACTCCGGGAGCCTCGCAACCCCACGTCCTCCCTGCTGTACCCTCCCTGCCCCCATACCGGCCTGCTTGTCTGGCCAGGGACTCTGGTAGCCGCGTGCCCTCCAGAGCCCTCCTGCCTCTGTACAGAGCTCTTCTCCTGGCCAGAGACTGCTGGAGCCTTGGGCTCTCTGAGCCAAAGTCACTGGGCACCAGGCACTCTCAGAACTGTGTGCACCCCCCACCCTGTTGCTGGATTCGGGTGTGTCACACTCCGGAACTGCTCCCACAACCAGAACTCCCTGGCTGGGCAGCCCCAGAGGAGCTACAAAGGGTTATTCCGTACAAAGATCCAGCAACAATAGAGTGATCCCGTTGGGGTCTAATCTTGGAGAGGCACCTCCCCAAATCTGAGGACAGCTAGAGGCAATGGTGAAAAAACAATCATGAGGCGAAATCAACGAATAAACTCTGGCAATATGAATAATCAGAGTAGATCAACTCCCCCAAGGATCAATAGGGCAGACACAGCACAAGATCCCATGCATAAACAAATAGCTGAGATGTCAGAAATCGAATTCAGAATCTGGATAGCAAATAAGATCAAATCAGAATTCCAAGCAGTAACCCAAAAAATATCTCAAGAATTCAATGAATTCAAAGACCAAATGACCAAAGATCTTGACACATTGAGACAAGAAGTTGCAGCCCTCAAAGATCTGAGAAACACCGTCGCATTCCTCAATAACAGAATGGAGCAAGCAGAAGAAAGGATTTCTGACATTAAAGACAAAACTTTTGAATGCTCCCAAACTCTTAAAGAGGAAGAGAAATGGAGGGCAAAAACAGATCACTCTCTCAGAGAGCTCTGGAATAATTCGAAGAAAAATAATATTCATCTTATAGGGATCCCTGAAAGCGACGAAGTGGCTTCACAAGGGACAGAATCTCTTCTCCATGAGATTATGAAAGATAACTTTCCAGACATGCCAAGATATTCTGAAATTCAGATAGCAGACAGTTTCAGAACCCCAGCACGACTCAACCCAAATAAGACATCCCCCAGACACATCATAATCAATTTCACTAAAGTTAATATGAAGGAGAAAATTCTGAAAGCAGCCAGATGAAAGAAAACCATCACCTACAAGGGGAAGAATATTAAAATAACTGCATATCTCTCTGCTGAAACCTTTCAAACTAGAAGAGGATGGTCATCGACTTTTAATCTCCTAAAACAAAATAACTTTCAACCCAGGATCCTGTACCCAGCTAAACTGAGTTTCATTTATGATGGCGAAATTAAATACTTTAACGACATTCACATGTTGAAGAAATTTGTCATAACTAAACCAGCTGTCCAAGATATTCTCAGACCTGTCCTCCATAAAGACCAGAGTAATCCTCCACCACAAAAGTAAACCCACCCAGAAAATTTTGATCAAATTCCAACTTCCACAGTCACAAAAAGATTAAAAATGTCCACTGGATCCTCAAAAGGCTTATCAATATTCTCAATTAATGTGAATGGTTTAAATTGTCCTCTAAAGAGGCACAGGTTGGCTGACTGGATACAAAACTCAAGCTTAATATCTGCTGCAAACAAGAATCTCATCTTACATTAAAAGACAAATATAGACTTAAGGTGAAGGGATGGTCATTGATACTCCAGGCAAATGGAAAGCAGAAAAAAGCAGGTGTTGCAATCCTATTCACAGATGCAATAGGCTTTAAACCAACCAAAATAAGGAAGGATAAGGATGGACACTTCGTATTTGTTAAAGGTAATGTTCAATATGATGAGATTTCAATTATTAATATTTATGCACCCAACAAGGATGCACCTCAATTTATAAGAGAAACTCTAACAGATGTGAGCAACTTGATTTCCTCTAGTTCCCTAGCAGTTGGAGATTTTAACACCCCTCTAGCAGTTCTGGATAGATCCTCCAAAAAGAAGCTAAGCAAAGAAATTTTAGATTTAAACTTAACCATTCAATGTCTGGACTTAACAGACATCTACAGAACATTTCATCCCTACAAAACTGAATACACATTTTTCTCATCAGCCCACGGAACATACTCCAAAATCAACCACATCCTGGGCCACAAATCCAACCTCAGCAAATTTAAAAAAATAGCAATTATTCCTTGCATCTTCTCAGACCATCATGGAATAAAAGTTGAACTCAATAACAACAGAAATCTGCATATCCATACAAAAACATGGAAGCTACATAACTTTATGCTGAAGGATAGATGGGTTATAGATGAGATTAAGAAGGAAATCACCAAATTTTTGGAACAAAACAAAAATGAAGACACAAATTATCAGAACCTCTGGGGTACTGCAAAGGCAGTCCTAAGAGGGAAATTTATATCACTGCAAGCCTTCACTGCAAGCCAAGAAAACAGAAAGAGAGGAAAGTAATAACTTTATGGGACATCTCAAGCAACTGGACAAGGAAGAACATTCCAACCCCAAACCCAGCAGAAGAACAGAAATAACTAAAATCAGAGCAGAATTAAATGAAATTGAAAACAAAAGAATTATACAATAGATCAATAAATCCAAAAGTTGGTTTTATGACAAGATCAATAAAATAGATAAACCTTTAGCCAACCTAACCAGGAAAAAAAGAGTAAAATCTCTAATCTCATCAATCGGAAATGAAAAAGACGAAATAACAACAAACTCCTCAGAAATTCAAAAAATCCTTAATGAATATTGCAAGAAACTCTACTCTCAGAAATAGGTAAATCTGAAAGAAATCCACCAATACTTGGATGAACGCCACCTACCAAGACTTAGCCAGAACTAAGTGGAAATGTTGAACAGGCCTATACCAAGTTCTGAAATAGCATCAACTATACAAAATCGCCCTGAAAAGAAAAGCCCAGGACCAGATGGCTTTACGTCAGAATTCTACCAAACCTTTAAAGAAAAACTAGTACCTATACTACTAAACCTCTTCCAAAATATAGAAAAAGAAGGAAGACTACCCAACACATTCTATGAAGCTAACATCACCTTGATCCTTAAAAAGGGGAAAGACCCAACAAGAAAAGAAAATTATAGACCAATATAACTAATGAATATTGATGCAAAAATATTCAATAAGATCCTAACAAACAGAATCCAACAACACATCAAAAAAATTATACACCATGACCAAGTGGGATTTATCCCCAGGTCTCAAGACTGGTTCAACATATATAAATCTATAAATGTAATTCAGCACATAAACAAATTAAAAAATAAAGACCATATGATTCTCTCAATTGATGCAGAAAAAGCTTTTGATAATATCCACCATTCCTTCATGATCAGAACACTTAAGAAAATCAGTATAGAAGGGACATTTCTTAAACTAATAGAGGCCATCTACAGCAAACCCATAGCCAATATCGTATTGAGTAGAGTTAAATTGAAATCATTTTCACTTAGATCAGGAACCAGGGAAGGGTGTCCATTGTCTCCATTGCTCTTTAACATTGTAATGGAAGTTTTAGCCATTGCAATTAAGGAAGAAAAGGCGACCAAGGGTATCCACATAGGGTCAGAAGAGATCAAATTTTCACTCTTCGCAGATGATATGATCGTATATCTGGAAAACACTAGGGATTCTACTTCAAAACTTTTAGAAGTGATCAAGGAATACAGCAATGTCTCAGGCTACAAAATCAACACCCATATATCTGTAGCCTTTTTATATACCAACAATAACCAAGCCGAAAAACCAGTCAAGGACTCTATTCCTTTCACAGTAGTACCAAAGAAGATGAACTATTTGGGAGTATACCTAACAAAGGACGTGAAAGATCTCTATAAAGAGAACTATGAAACTTTAAGAAAAGAAATAGCTGAAGATGTTAACAAATGGAAAAACATACCATGCTCATGGCTGGGAAGAATCAACATTGTTAAAATGTCTATACTACCCAAAGCAATATATAATTTTAATGCAATTCCTATTAAAGCTCCATTGTCATATTTTAAAGACCTTGAAAAAAATAATACTTCATTTTATATGGAATCAGAAAAAACCTTGAATAGCCAAAACATTACTCAGCAATAAAAACACAGCAGGAGGAATCATGCTATCAGACCTCAGACTGTACTATAAATCGATAGTGATCAAAACAGCATGGTACTGGCACAAAAACAGAGAAGCAGATGTCTGGAACAGAATAGAGAATCAAGAGATGAATTCAGCTACTTACCGTTATTTGATCTTTGACAAGCCAATTAAAAACATTCAGTGGGGAAGAGATTCCCTATTTAACAAATGGTGCTGGGTGAACTGGCTGGTGATCTGTAAAAGACTGAAACTGGACCCACACCTTTCACCATTAACTAAGATAGACTGTCACTGGATAAAAGATTTAAAATTAAGACATGGAACTATAAAAATACTTGAAGAAAGTGCAGGGAAAACTCTTGAAGGAATCGGCCTGGGTAAATACTTTGTGAGGAGGAATCCCCAGGCAAATGAAGCAGTATCAAAAATACATTACTGGGACTCATCAAACTAAAAAGCTTCTGCACAGCCAAGAACATAGTAAGTAAAGCAATCAGACAGCCCTCAGAATGGGAGAAAATATATGCAGGTTATACCTCCGATAAAGGTCTAATAAGCAGAATCCACAGAGAGCTCAAGTGTATTAGCAAGAAAAGAACATGTGATCCCATCTCCGGGTGGGCAAGGGACTTGAAGAGAAACTTCTCTAAAGAAGACAGACGCACAATCTGCAAACATATGAAAAAAAGCTCATCATCCTTAATCATCAGAGAAATGCAAATCAAAAGTACTTTGAGATATCACCTAACCCCAGTAAGAGTAGCCCACATAACAAAATCCCAAAAACAGAGATGTTGGCATGGATGTGGAGAAAAGGGCACACTCCTACACTGCTGGTGGGAATGCACACTAATATGTTCCTTTTGGAAGGATGTTTGGAGAATACTTAGAGATCTAAAAATAGATTTGCCATTCAATCCTATAATTCCTTTGCTAGGTATATACCCAGAAGACCAAATATCACAATATAACAAAGACATCTGTACCAGAATGTTTATTGCAGCCCAATTCATAATTGCTAAGTCATGGAAGAAGCCCAAGTGCCCATCGACCCACGAATGGACTAGCAAATTATGGTACATGTATACCATGGAATATTATGCAGCCTTAAAGAAAGATGGAGACTTTACCTCTTTCATGTTTACACGGATGGAGCTGGAACATATTCTTCTTAGCAAAGTATCTCAAGAATGGAAGAAAAAGTATCCAATGTACTCAGCCCTACTATGAAGCTAATTTATAGCTTTCATATGAAGGCTATAACCCAACTATAGCACAAGAATATGGAGAAAGGGCCAAGGGAGGGGAAGGAAGGGGGGAGGTCAGGGTGGAGGGAAGGTAATAGGTGGGGTCACACTTATGGTACGTCTTAGAATGGGTACAGGCAAAACTTACTAAATGCAGAATACAAATGTCTACATACAATAACTAAGAAAATGCCATGAAGGCTACATTGAAAAAAAAAAAAAACAAAACAAAAGATGAGTCAGAGTCAAATATAATCATGGAAATCTGGTAATTGGCACTGAAGAGGATGAATTACATAAATTTGGGTCATCCTATTTTTATTTCACTAAAATTATATGCCAAGCTGGAATATTATGAGGCATTGCTAATGAAAGCCCAATGGATATAAATAAGGCACATCAAATAATGTTTAAGTTATGGCAAATGCTTTTGCACTTAATGGGTACGATTAGAGTTACCACAGATATTAATTTAAAAATTTAATGGTGTCTACACAACCATATAGATATTTAATTACGTCAAGCTTGGTTGAAACAAAACCCCCAAATCCCCATTTCTTGCTACTTTTTCTTACACATTTCAATGTAGACAAAGAAGCAAAACTTTCCATACATATATTTGCATTGTTTCACAATTTCATACACTTGCTTGAAGGTGCATGCTTTTGGAAATTTTCAGAGGCAGAAAGGGTTCAAGGCTTTAAGCCCTTGACAAGTAAGCAGTGGATAACTGAAGGAATAAGTTGCTGAGGAAAGACATTGTTATGGGGTCAGAAATTGCGGACCTGTTGTTAAATGAGGCATGGCACAGCACTGTTGCCAAAGTTTTAAGTTAATTGCTGGCACTCCTCTGTGTGTACTTGATCAGACATGAGAGGGAGAAATTCTTCTTGCCCTTCATAAACTGTCAACAATCCAAATGAAATATGTGTGGAGAGTAAATGCAAACCTTTTCCACAGAAGAGTTTTCACATGATGCAATGATTTAGGCACCTGGAAAACCTCTTTTCCCATTATACTCATTTTTTATATATAAATAATGTACTGATTGTGTACTTGAAAGGATACATTTGGATGGTCTTTATAAGATTTTCTTCAACTTGACATAAAGCAATATATAGCCATCTCTGAATTGTTCATCTGTGGATTTTTCTCATTTGTGAGTTATCTGTGGCACATTTTCTAACTCTGATGGCTTAAGAACCCATCCTAGGACCATTCCTCCCTGCTCAGAACAGGAAGAAGTCATTTGAATATGAACCCAAATGAATGCAAGGCTGCAGGCCAATCTGTTGTGGGGGAAAAAAACTATCATGTGATACATTTTCAAATTCTTTAGCAGAATGAATGGATTCTTTTATATTCCTATAGCAATTGTTACCAATTTCTATTATAACATTTATGACATTTTATTATAGTTTTTCATTTGCTTGTCTGACCCCTTGGGCCTATAGGAGGCTTTACATTTATTTTTTTCTTTCCTTAACTCAAAATTCTGATATGGTATTTAATAATGTTAAGGAATTGTACAAATGAATGAATAAAAACCATTTCAGATGTATGGCTTCTATTAGGATATGAAGAATTGCCTATCAACAGCTTACCTTTCATAGCATTAAAAGCTGTAAATACTTTTTAGAAACATCCAGCACAATATGTTTTAAAGCTTTACTTTTCTTCTCAAAGCAAAAGAATTCTGAGTTTAATGAAATATTACTTTGAACTTTGTAATGTATGAGGCAGAGGGGTGTAAAACTGACCTACATGAAGATAGGATTCATAGCCCAGCATCCCGCCCCCTTAACTACACCACTGGCCAGACCAGAGCCCTCTCAGCAGAACCCACATCCCTATAGAAAGCAGTTTGGAAACAACCTCAGCAGTGCAATCTCATAATTTTACAAATGAAGCCCAGATGCTTATTGGAGTTCAACAAGGTTATTCTTCAAGCCAAGACTGAGACCCAGGTATTCTGACTGAACAACACTTTTTCAACCACACCATGTTTTTACCACATCATTATTTCTGTGGTTGTTTCAGGTTTCCCACATACCCACTCTCCTCCAACATGGCAAAGGAAAGGCAGCAGACTGCAACATCCATTAGTTTAAAAGGAGAAGACCCATGTGACTAAACTCTACTAGAAGTACTCTCTTGGTTTTGCTTCTAGCATAGCCCTCACCCTGAATGGTGTGCCCCTGTGGTGCGGCTGAGAGCTTATTGGACAGGATGCTTCATGAGCCAGATGTGATTTCCTAACCTGAGCATGCATTAACTCTCCCATGGGCAAGAGTGGTTGAACCAACTCTTGACTATGTGGTCAAGGGAAACTGGTATGAGAAAAATAACAGAAATCCATAGAGAATTCAAAACCTCACACAAGTTTCTTTCTTCTCTTCTAAGCTTTTATGCGGGTCTGCCCAAAGGTAGACTAAGTCACATTATCTTACCTGATGGAGATGCAAATTATTAGAATGGTGATGGTAATGCTTACAAGTTAAAGCACATATTTAAGCTTACAGAGAGCGCAGAAAGGCTGTATTCCATGGTATCCTTAAAACAGTGAGCAAAGAGCAAGCATACAAAAAGGAGATGAAACTGAAGGCTAAAATGACTAGGTGACACAATGAAACTCAGTGCTTTTTCCTCTGTACAATGCAGCCACGTGATAGCATTGTAGTTACAGGAAGTGCCTAAATCTTTCCAAGCAATCCTCGTATTAGTTTCTGCAAAAGTGAGCTTTCTAATCCCTCCTACCTCTTTCTTTCTGTTCTCTCCACCCTTTCTTCCTCACTGTATCAATAAGAACTCACTTGGGAAAGCTAAACTAAGATGAGTGTAATGGAATAGGAGATTTGTCACAGGAATTAGTCCTTATGCATATGTGGGAGCAATGGGGGAAGTACAAGTCCAGCGAGAGGAATAGACGATCAGCCCTAAGATGAGCGCTGACCAGGTCAGAGCATGCAGGGAAACCTGAAGCCAGGCACACGGAGGAGGCACCAGAGCAGGACCACAAGTCTTCCTCCTAAATCTAACCTGTGCCCATGGCTCAATCCCTCGGCTGAATAGAAGCTGTAGGGCATTGTCTAATGATCGTTAACAGTCCCTGTCTTGAGTAAAATTATGACTTGGACAGTTTATCTCTGGTGTCTTCCTCATTAACAGGACCATAGCGTCTACTTTCATTATTTTTCTTTTAGGGAAAATTCTGAAAACCATGTTTCATGTTCCGCCTTAATTATTATTTTGGTTGGATTAATGGAAACCAGACGTGATATACCCTGGTTTAGTGTTCCTCATTTCTATTCTTTCTCTCTCCTCTTTAATTTCACTGCTGAGTCTTTTCTTTATTTTTACTTTTGAGTCTTAATAGCTCTGAACTTCACATTTTGTAGTTATCAGATGTGCATAATGCATCATGAGGCCGGTCCCAACGCCTGGATGAGGTTGCTTGCATAAAGCTCCCCGTTTAATGCCTTGAACACGAAAGAACCTGGTATTGTTCATTTCTCCTCTTCGACTTTCCTCTTCCCCGCTTTGAACTTATTTCTTCTTTTCTGTCTTGATGCTATTTTGACTCTAATTCTTTTGGTGCCTTTCTTTTTCCCTCCTTTTCTCTCTTTTCCCTTTATTATATTTCTGGTCTTTACTTTCCTTGTGCTTATTTATAATCCTTCCTTCATTCCATTCTGTCCTCCATTTCTTCTCTACTGTATAGTCAGGATTCGTACACAATCAAGGAACCTGAACTTCTGTAAGGAGAGTATTTGTCGTAGAAATCAGTCCTCAGATGACTGTTGGCGAAGGAAGTGGGAAAGGAAAGGTTCAAAGAAGGAAGTAAAATACCAGAGAGAAGCCACACCAACTCTCATGCAGCTGAGCAAGTTGGAGCTTGAGGGAAATCTGAAGTTGGGCACAGTTAGGTGCTATAGTGAGACCACGCAAGGGACTGACATAGAATCTGTAAAATGCTGTATTTTATTGGCAATTGCCTATAAAAGTTCATAGCAATGTATCTTATGAGGTTGGGGTGGGTGTTGGCCACAATGTACAGTAAGAAGAGCTGTACATTGAATAGGGAAGAAAGAGGAAAAATTCAAAACCGTCAACATCTTTGCCTCTAACCAGTGAACACCTCTAGAAAGGCATGACCACTGCTTAACTTCTGTCTCCCAAATTCATGCAACTTCATGTTTGGCCAACTCCAGTGAGAACCACAGAGGGTGTGGAGATACCTACTTCTCAGTGCAAACGAAGTAGCAACAGAACAGTCTTGCACACTCCTGGACCTCAGCATTTTATTGATCACACAATTTGTGAAAATGAAAGCTATGCCCCCTGAACAGAATAAACTATTAAAACCTCAAAACATCTAGAAAAAAATAGGAGTATGTCTTTGCAAAATTGGGGTAGGCAAGTATTTTTTATTCAACACACAGAAAGCAATAACTTCAAAGGCAAAATGGAAACATTAGAAATTATTAAAATTAAAATTTCTCTCTAGAGAACACTACACAAATAATTGAATAAATATAATTTATTGCAATATAGCACAAATGAACAAGTCCATAGAGAAGCAAAAGACCAGGAGAAAATATTTGTAGTACGTCTATCTATGACAAAGGACTTTGTTCAGAATATACAAAGAATGTCTACAAAACAATAAAAAAAACTCAAAGAAAAATGGTCAAAGGATATAAACAGACACCCCACAGAAGACGACATGTAAGTGACTAATAAACACATGAAAAATACTCATATTTTTAGCCATCAGGGAAATTCGAATTAAACCCATGATGAGATACTGTTACAAACCACCAAAATGGTTAAAATTGCAAAGACTAACAAAGTAAAACGATGGGAAGTATGTAGAACAACTGAAATTCTAAAGCATTATTGTAATGTGAATTAGTACAACTACTTTGGAAATCAGGTTGAAGGTTTTGTGTGATGTCAAACGTGTGCCTCTCCTGTGACACAGAAATTTCGTGTCTAGGTAGTTAGTAAAAGAAATGAAAATACATATGTAAGAAAAGACTTGTATAGAATGATTATAGTAGTTTTACTTATAATCACCAACTGGACACACCCAACCTTCATCAACAGGAGAATAGATACTGTGGTATATGAATATTCATCCAATGAAATACTGTTTGGTTAAAAAGTGGTACCGACTACTGATGTAAGAATGTGACCGATGCCCCAAATTGTAACCATCAGCAGGAGCTAGATACAAAAAAGTGCATGCTGAATGATTCCATTTTTATAAAATTCTAAAATAGGTAAAAATCATGTATGATAAAAGAAATTTGAAGGATGATTGCCTCTAGGGGCTTGTGAGGATCAACAGGGAAGGCATCAAAGGAAACTTACTGTGATATTAGAAAATTGTTATTTGGATAGGATTCAGGTGATTTGAATTTATGTATTTATGAAAACTTGGGCTATGATGTAAAACTTTTGAGATATACATTTTACTTTACATGCATTATACGTTATGCCTCAGTGTAGGTATTTAGTAATAATAATAATATCAAAAGAAAAACTTTAGACAAACTCAATTTAGCAGCATTTATTTGAGCAAAGAATGATGCATGCATTGGGCAACACCCTTAACCAGGAAAGGTTCAGAGAGCTCCATTCAGCAACGTGGGCAAGCAGCATTCATATACAGAAAGAGGAAGCGGCATACAAAACCAGCTTAATTGGTTATAGCCTGGCAATTGGCTTCTATAGACAGAGTCTGACCGCTTGGCAGCCTGTGATTGGCTGGAACTCAGCTATTTATTACCAGAGTATACTTTTATATTAGGTTGTGGTTTGTTTTACATATTACAGTTTGCTGCCTATGGAAGCAGCCTCAGACCACATTTAATTTAATTTAACAATAATAAAAAAATACATATTTTGCTTACATATCTGAGTACAATGTGACGAAATTTTTGACCTTGCTTCTATTTACTGTGTTCTACTCTTACGCTAGATTTTAAGAGCACAGACCCTGGCATTAAAACATGTAAGTTTAAAACCCAACTCAACTATTTTTAAGCTATGTAATTATAGGGAAGTCATTTATATTCAATTTTCTTATCTATAAGATGTAAATAATAATAATATCTACCTAGCAGAATTCCTGTAAGGATTAGATGAAATAATGCACGTGAGGAGTTTATCACAGGAGTCCAGAGTTACATTGCCCAATATGGCAGCTGTATGTAACTATTTAAATTTAAATTAATTAAAATTAGGTAAAATTAGCAATTCAATTATTCAGTCACACTACATTTCAAGTACTCAATAGCTACAAGTGGTTAGTGTCACCACATGTATACACAGAATATTTCATTATCGCAGAACATTCTAATGGGATAGTGCTGTCTTAGAGCATAACATGTTCAATAAATAAATATTAACTATTATTACCCTGTTTCCCCAAAAATAAGACCGTGTCTTATTTTAAGGTGTGCTCCCAAAGATGTGCTAAGTATTATTTTCAGGGGACGTCTTATCTTTCCTGTAAGTAGGTCTTATTTTCGGAGGATGTCTTATTTTCGGGGAAACAGGGTATTATTGTTATGACAGTTAAGAGAAAAACGCTCCTTTTAAAGATTTAGCAAAGTAGACAACAAAAATGTGAGAAAACAAAGTGACTAAAAGCTACAACTTTGAGGGACAGGATGAGAGGTAGAAGGACCTTGTAAGGAAAGGGTAGGTAAGCGTCCCTCACAGCAGCCCCGGAACTGTGTCTTAACTTGTCTGGGGGGCTGATGAAAAGAAGCACATATGATGGACGTCTCATACTAGAGCAAATTCTAGGAACGCTGGGCATACCCTGGCACGCAGCCTTCACCAGGAGCTGATATTTTAAAAGGCCAGAGCAGGCTGTGCTGGGGGTAGTGTGGTAGAGAGGAGAGTCAGAAAGTATTCTAAGCAGAAAAAGCTGTTCATAGGAAACAAGAGAAGATAAGACACTATTGTGAGTTTCAGCTCTCTAAAACCATCAGGCTTTGTGTGAGCAGTGGTTGGGGTGGAATGAAAGGACATGAGTCTAAAGAGGTAGGCAGGGCGCCAGTGAAGAAGAAGTCTCTATGTCATGCTAATGCATGATTTGACAAGTAAACTCATTGAAATATGTGAATATAAAATACATTCATATGGTCTAACGAAATATAAAGAGAAATGGGAATAGTACACATAGACAATAGGCAGCAACTCCTATTTTTTTCTGAGGTAACTTGCCAGAGGGATTTTATTACATTTAAGACAAAAAAATTGTACGTGGGAATGTGTGCATTTCTGTAAGACAAGTGGATTTGGTATTATTTTGCCTCTTACCTTCTTTCACATGTGATATATCTCTTGGAGATCTTTCAATTTAGGTGGATATAAAACTATTCTAAATTTTTTTCACTGTTACCTTTCTATTTTTTAACAGCTGCATAAAATTACAATATGTGGGTGTGTGATAGTTTATTTCATCAGTTTCTTATTCGAGAATATTTATGTGGCTCACCCTCTGCTATTACAAAAAAATGCTACAATCAGTAACTTTGTATGCAATTTTTAAAATGTGAGTGTGTTTCTGTTGGACACATTTTTAGAAACTGGGATTGTTAAGTCTATGTATTTGTGATTTTGAGAGATACTGCCACATCGATGTCCATGGGATTCTTCCAATTTATGTTCCCACTGTCAGTGTTTGAAGGTGCTTGTTCTTTACAGAGATTGCTATGAAACTTGGTGTTTTTGTATTGTTTTGGTCAATCTGACAGGTGAATCAGCTTTACTATGCATTTCTCTTACTATTCTCTTTTTACTTTTTGATTGTGAAGCAATTTGATTGGAATTTTATTCTCTTCTCCCTTCTTTGGCAGTTGAGAGTCTTTGAAGGGATGTTGATGAGATCAGATTTACATTTTACAAAGTTCTCTTTAGCATAGATCTTGAAGGGAGTGGGTTGAAGACAGAAGAGAGATCAGATAAAAACATCAAGGAGGAGGATAATAATTTATATGAAATGTTCAGTGAGTAATACTTAGGGCTAGAAAATATGGTATTTGAAATAGAGAGGAAAAAGTTAACTCCAGAGATAATTGGAAGGTAGAACAAATTGATGGGACTGGTTGTTTGCTTGGTGTACGGAAGAAGAAGGGGTCAAGGAGGATTCTCAGGGTTTCAATTTGTGGAACCGAGGGACAAGTAACTGTGGCGTTAAAGTAGGGACAAATTCTAGAGGGAAGCTGTGAAGCCCACAAAGGATATCTGCTTGGTTTATAATGTCTAGAATTTTAGGACAGAAGCAAAGCTTAGAGCTAAAGATTTGAGATTTATGCCTGATTTTATTAATCCCAGGTACTTACAGTAACACTGTTAACAGGCAAAGGGGAAGCAGGAAAATCTATGTTGGAAATTTTTGTAATTGCTTTAACAAGTGGATAAGATTCAGTTATAATTAGCATATTCTTTGTTTGAATGCAAATGCTCTTTCTAAAGCTCCTCATTCTTAACTAGGCTAATACTTCCCTTGTTTCCGCCAGTGATTTGCTTGGCAAATCCTTTCTGTACTATTACAGGCAAAATCCTATTAGAAATGTTCTATGAAATACTCTGTTGCCAAGTTTACTCTAGTCCAAAGCAGCAATGTTTATAACTGCTAGGTGGGCCCTCCTAGACCCAACTGGGCTCCCCAAATGTCTCAGGTACTTTGTATCTTTCTAACAAGCACACTTCTAGATGGATTGGCTAAATTTAACATATCTAAAAGATGCCTACTTGGCTTATAGAATGTCTTCCTTGGCTTTTTATTGCCAGAACACAGCATGGGGCTTGGCACATAGTAGATGCTCGAGAAATGGTTGTTAAAAGGCGGAAAACATCAACGTGGGATTTAACAAATGCCAGATCTCGAGGGAGAGCTGCTTTTCCTTCCATTTTCTCACCCGGTTTTATAGTTGACAAATCTCATAAATATTGTACAAAACCCTCCCACTTATCACTCCCCTGTGAATTCTCTGGCCCCTGCGCGCTGAATAATGATGTGCCGTCTGCATCGTAGATAGGGAAGAGGAGAGAATTGCCAACCTAAGGTAAGTTGTATCATTGCCAAGCTGTGTTTCAAGTGTTTACTCTTTCACAAAGCATAAAACAATCTTAAACCCTACCTAACCCTTCCAAACATTTTATCTGAAACTCTTTTTTTCTAAACTCACAAATTAAAGAAAAATTATCACCAATTATTTATCAGTTGGGGTGGGCTGTTCATGGGAAAGAGAGAGTAAGGAATGCATCGTAACCGCGTGGCATGTCCCCCCCCCCCCACTTGTTATTTTGCTACTGAGATGCTTGGCATCTTCACAAATTACTTCCCTTAACTTTTACCTTAAACCTTCAGTTAAGGTAGGCTTGACAGGCTCTTTGCATACATTGGGGTTTTCATCTCTTTGCTTGCTGTTTTTTTTTCTGTTTTTATTGCAGTATGCTACACATATACAGAAAGGAATGCCATGTATATACAGAAAGTGCATCAATATACTTAGTGAATTTCCGCAAAGCCAACACACCCAGGTGAACACCTAGTGCAGATGAAGAAATGGAACCCCACTGGTTCCGCCCCCTCCAGAAGCTCCCTTTGGTACCCCTCTCTCCCAGTCACTACCTCTTCTTCTCCCCAGGCTAACAATAGTCCCTATCTTGGTTCTGGCACCGTACATTTTGCCTTTTGGAAGGATATATAAATGGTTTGGTACAGGCTGTGTCCCACACATTCTCTTCTGTGTCTGGCTTCTTTTGCACAAAATTGGACATGTGAAATTCCTTTATGTTGTTGAATTTGTGGTAGTTCATTAATTTCACTGCTGTATGGTATTATGTTATAGGAATATACTACAATATATCATTTTTTCTGATAATAGACATTTGAATTGTTTGGAGTTCTTGACCATTATCAATTGTGCTGTTATGAACATGCATGTTTGTGTTATTGCTTATGGGATTCCCTTTTCTTGAACTTCCCTCCTCATCTTGACACCAAAACGCCTTAATTCCACCTTTCTACTCTCCCAAAGTACATGTCATATGTCACCAAATAGTTGCTTATATTAAAACCATTTATACAGGTGCATTATTTCTTCTTTAGATTGCAAACTCCTGAGGGCAGAAAATGTCTCATTCATCTTATTATTCCAAGTACAGTGTCTTGCTCATATTAGAAATTCAATAATGCTTCTGTGAGTGAATAAATGGATGACTTAGGAAAGCTTCTTCCTGATGTGTGAGATACTGCATCAATAATGGCTCTATTTTAGTTTGGTGCCATTTAGCAATAAGATCTCTAGTCAGACCGTTAAAACATATTTTTTTCCTATTTAATTGTAAGATTCATATGGCCAACACTTAAAATATCTAAAATTTAGTTTTTAAAAATCAGGAAATTTGGTGCTCTTGATGGAAAAATCCCTGAATAATCTCATATGCCACTCTGTAGATCCTTGACTGCATTGTTAAAAAATATTGCTAAAACTGGTATTATTTCAACAATTTTTTTAATACTGTGTGCCAGGCATCCTGCTAGACCTACAATATGCTCTTTATTTATTTCATATATGAAAATGGTTGGGAAATTCTTCTTAAGAATCTAGTTTGAATTCTTTGGTATGACCACGATTGAGCTTTGAGTATCTTCTTTCATACAAAGATGGTCAGGACATATGATGCTGCACAGGATTAATTAAGATCAAGAAGCAAAGAGATAGCAAAACAGCAGAAGAGGAAATGTTGGTGTTTGGGGTCTGCTAATCACTCAACAGACTCTGTTTTGGCTTCTAAGCAATTAAGATCAGATGAGGAGCCAAATAGAGATTGCAATATTAGTTTTTTAATTGGTTCGTTTGGATTGTTGAATGTGACAGAACCTTCTGTTTTTTGCTACAAATGAATGTATCTGCTCCAGTCACAGGCAGAGAACTGGAGATGAGCAGGCCTTCTCCACAGGCATGGGGTCCAGCCTCAGAGAGCTAAACACTTAGGGTCAGAGAGCAGAGAAAAACCAACTTTACTGCAGCCAGGTTGGTGTTGCAGGACCTAGAGCAAGATGGGGTGGAGCCTGTTCTATGTGCTTATGTTATTATCTTTTTGCTCTTGGGCTGTTAGGCACTCCCCAATTCTGCTAACTTGGCAATCATTTCCCTGATCGTCATGGAGATGAGAGATCAGGAGTGAGAGGATCAAGGTGTTCACTCAAGTGTTTCTCTTTTCTGGAGGAGATATCCCATCCTCTCTTTGGAAACAAGGAGAGAAGACATGGAAGAGAGATCACAAGTCAGAATAAGAATAGGAGGTTGAGAGAAAAGTTGGAGCATTGAAATCAAGACTGTTGAGAAGTATAGAAAGGCAGAACAGTAGGGGAAAATACTTTTAGTGGGAATTTTAGGCCAAGTTTTAAAAGTGGCAGGTGTTAATTTGTTGGTAAATGAGAAAAGAGAAAGTATAGGCTATCCCTATTATTATACTATTTTGATGGCCATCTACAGCCTATAAAATGTGAATTGGTAACTGAGGTGTTACTGAAAATGCCAGAGTTGCAAAGGACATCTGCCTAGGTTTGCAATGGGTTCAGGGAAGACGAAGATAGAATTACGTCACATTTAGTAGGAACATTTAGTCCATTCTTGAGCTATAAGAAAATACCTTAAGTGGGGTAATTTGTAAACAGCAGAAATTTATTTCACATAGTTCTAGATGCCAGAAGGTCCAAGAACAAGGAGCAGGCAGATTTAATGCCTGGTGAGGGCCTTTTCTCTTTTCTTAGATGGTGCTTCTAGCTTCATCCTCATAGAAAGAAGAGGACAAATCCCCCCACTCCCCTTTTTTTTGAGACAGAGACTCACTACATCACCCTTGGTAGAGTGCTATGGCATCACAGCTCACAGCAACCTCAAACTCTTGGGTTTAAGAAATTATCTTGCCTCAGCCTACCAAGTAGCTGGGACTCCACATGCCCGCTATAATGCCTGGCTGTTTTTTGTTGCAGTTGTCATTTTTGTTTAGTAGGCCTGGGCGGGGTTTAAACCTGCCAGCCCTGATGCATGTGGCCGGCACCCTAACCACTGAGCTCTGAGCACTAAGCCTACAAATCCCCTCAAGCTCCTTTATTAAGGCACTAATCCCATTCATGAGGACAAAGCCTTCATGACTTAATGACCCCCAGAGTCCCCACTTCTTAATCTGATCACATTGAAGATTAAGTTTTAATTTATAAATTTTGGGGAAACACTGATATTCAAACTATAGCATTCTGACCTGGACCCCCAAATTTCATATCCTTTTCGTATGTAAAATACATTAATTTCAACCCAATATACCCCTAACTTATTCCAGCATCAACTAAAAAGTATAAAGTTTAGAGTCTTATCTAATTCATATATGGGTGAGACCCAAGGAACGTTTCACAGAGCCAAATCCCTATCCATCTGTGAACTCATGAAACAAACAAATTATGTGCTACCAAAATATAATGGTGAGAAAGACTTGGGATTGACATTTCTCATTCCAAAAGGAAGAAATAGGAAAGAACGGAGTAATTGGTCCCAAGTAAGTCCAAAACCTAATAGGACAATCAACATTAAATCTTAGAGCTTGAGAATAATCTTTGGCTCTTAAATTCCCCCTTCTGGACACACTGGGTCACAGGCTGAGCCCCCAAAGCTCCAGGCAAACCTGCCTTCATGGCTTTGCTGGATAAAGGCCAAGCTGCAGCGCTCATTGGTTGTGCTTGGTATCTGTGGCTCTTGTTGGCTGGTAGTGCACTCTGTAGGTTCTGCTTGTCTGGGATCTCCAGGCAGTTCTGCCCCCATAGTCCCACTGGACATTGCTTTATCCTGGGGTTTCTGTGGTATCCTCATCCTTATGGCTGTGGTGGGCAATGTCCCAGTGAGGGCTGTCTATTGTGGCTCTGGCTGTAGAGGCATGCTGGGGATTGCCCTGGTAGAGGTTCTCTGCTCTCTGCAATGTCCTTATCCCTGTGGAAGTTCTCTGCGTTGACCCCGCAGGACTCTGGGGCATCCTTCTGGGCCATGCTCTCACATCTCTTGCACTCTGTGCACCTTCGGAGGTAGCACCACGTGGGAGCTGCCAAGGTGCACTATCCTTGCCCTCTGGAGGGACAGCCAGTGTGTCCGACATCACACTTGGGATGGCTGAGGAATGCTGCACTGGAACGTGGGACTCAAGAGACTTGATGAACCATTATTATCCTCTTTTGAAACCATTCTGCTCTCAATGTGTACTTATGATGGGTGGGGCAGCCCAGATCTCTGAACTGACTTTAGGGTCATCCTCCATTGGAATAGCATCTGATTCCCTTCTACTACTACTCCTCCTATCAGATTGTCAGTTGGCCACACCTTCAGTTGAGAATTTTCCAAGTCTTTAATATTCTGCTTTCTTTTTGATTATAAATTCTGCCTCTAGTTTGTTTTTCTCTTTTTGTATTTTACTATGAACAGTAAAGAAAAGCTATGTTATACCCTTAACACTTTCCTTAGATATTTCTTCTGCCAAATATTGTATTTCATTGTTCATAGATTTCTCCTTTCATAAAACACTGGGACAGAAGCACAATTAATTCATCCAAGTTCTTCGCTACTTTTTAACAAGAATGGTCTTTTATCCAGTTTCCGGTTACATATTCCTCAGTGCACCTGACACCTCATCAGAATCGTTCTTACTGTCTACATTTCTACCAACATCCTGATAATGCCCACTTTGTAATCTCTAAGAAAATGGAAACCTTCCATACAGCTATCTTCTGAATTGTCAGCAGAATCATTCTTTTTTGTTGATTTATAGAAATACAGACTTTTACTAGCTTGTTTCTCCCAACTCTTCCAGCCCCTGCTCATCACCAGTTTCAAACTTATAGGATGCAGTGAAAGCAGTGCTATGGGGAAAATTCATAGCTATAAACACATACATTAAAATGCAAGATAGAGCTCAAATCAACAATTGAACTCTACAACTTGAAGAACTTGAAAAAGAAGAAGAAACCAAACCAAAGCTGCAGAAGGAAGGAAATAACTCTGACTAGGGCAGAGACAATGAAATAGGGAATAGAAAAATAACACAGAAAATTAATGAAAGCAAGTCAGTCCTTTGAAAAGATAAAAAATTGACAAACCTTTAATTAGATGGACTAAGAAGAACAAAACTACTGAAGTCAGAAATAAAAGCAGAGACATACTGATTGTACAGAAATAAAAAAGATTATAGGAGAATACGAGGAACAACTGCACTCCAACAAATTGAGTAATCTGAATGAAATGGACACCTTTGTAGAAATGAAAAACCCACCAATAGGAAATAAGAAACAAAAACAAAACAACAAAAAAGAGAGTACTACTAAAAACAAAACAACAACAACATAAAAAACTGTTGTGTTTTTTTTTTTTTTCCTTCCCTCAAAATCACATCTTCTTCTAGTGGCCACTTTTATCTTTTTTAAAATAAACTTTGCTTATTTAAAAAAAATTATTGAATGGCTAATAGCTATATTATACTTTTAATTAATCTCTTGATTTTAATTATAATTAATTATTATAATACATACATTATGTATTATAATAATTAATAAAATATATTAAATATTATTAATATTTATACAACTAATAACATTAATAATATTAGATACCAAAATGATCTGAATTATAGTTCTTAAATATTTACCAATGCATCAAGAAATGTAACATTGTGATACATGAAGTCTGGATATTTTGCATGATAGCCAGCAGTAATAAGAACTCAGTTCCTTTTTCTCTTTTTCTCTTTTCTATGAACATGTTGATTGGATCTGCTGAGGCCAGGTTAGAGATGGATTGAAAGTCCTACAGGCCAGTTGCCTATTGTTTTTTTTTTTTTTTTTTGTGGTTTTTGGCCAGGGCTGGGTTTGAACCCGCCACCTCCGGCATATGGGACCGGCGCCCTACTCCTTGAGCCACAGGCGCCGCCCCAGTTGCCTATTGTTTAGACTTTTTATGCTTCCTCATAATGCCAAAGCCTTACTCTTAACTCTGTCTTGATTTTCACACTCCCTGGAATATGTTCATGGAAAATTCAGTCGTTATAGAGGCCATTAACATGAAGAAGGGGGATGTATATTTCCTTAATTTAGAGAGATACCTCAGTAGGAAAAGAGGAAATACTGCAAAGGAGAGCCAAAAACTATTTGGCAACAGTATCAATGATGAGGTAGCAGTTCATAGAAGGTTAGAGCAATCCATTAACCTAGGAGATGGACAGAATGGTGAATTGCTTTTAACCATCTCTGATAATTCTCAAGGCAAAATTTCTCAAGTCTGTTCAGTGCTCTGACCAACTTCAGTAAAATCTTGATTTTTGAAGAATATCTCTTTACTTTTTAAACAGACATTAAGCATTTATTTTAAGTGAAAGGAATAATAAAATGAGATACAATATTAAAGATGATTATATGTAAAAAATAAAATGTACTCATTATTGGTCAAATGATAAGAAATTGACACAAAAAATACAAATGTAATAGTAAAGCAATTTACAGTTCACAGAGTCACCTCATATAGTTGATCTTGCTTGTGGTTTATCACAGTCCTGGGAGAGAAATATGGTAGAGATTGCCATTGGATTTTTCCAGTTGTGGAAATAAATTTAGTAGGCTTTGGTGCCCTGTTTGAGAACATGTGTCTTGTGTTGGGCATAATCATGACCAGAACTTTGGTTTTGTACTCCAAATTTCTCTGATTCATACAAGTGTGTATAGTCTCTGCTTCGGGCTTTGGGCTAGACCACACCCAACTCTACCCAACATGACTATGGTCTCATTAATCCTATATTAGAGATTTTCAGGGGAAGGGACTCAATACCAGTCAGCTTTTTGTTTTTTTGTTCATTTCCTTTTGTTTCTTTTCTTATTTTAACTTTGGTGTAAAAGGCCTAAAGTTCTTTCTTGTACCTAACAGCTATTTCTTTTTTTCTGCTGCAATTTAAAATCACTTTCTCTTTTTCTGCCTTGATACATGAAGGCAATTTTGATCACACTCTTTTTGGTTTCTAAAAGGTGGTTAATATTTTAAATATTATTCCTAATTCTTGAATTATCTGGCTCTCCTATTTTGCCTCTGCGTCTAAGTTCTCTACATGTTTAGGCATCATATTGATCTTCTAATGATCACACAAGTAAAGTCCTATAGTAGCCAGTATCAGTATAACACACCATTTATGTTGTCCAAAAATATTAAATTGATGCAGCATCAGAACTTGGGCACAGTGGACTTGTCCCTTCTTTGAGCAAGTTATTTGAACACTTTTACCCTCCCCTTCCTCATCTAAGAGATAATCATGCATGAAATGCAAATGAATATGAAACAATTTATAAATTATATGAAGCTATGAAATGAAAAGTTTCCACTTAGCATAAGAAGTTCTTGCATATCTAGGAGAAAAGATGCTTTTTGAGGGCCTAAATTACAAAGCAGTCTTCTAAATTTTTGAGGTTAGCAAGAAGCAGGAAAGTGGAGGTGAAAGGATGTGAGCCCTGGACCAGAACTACCTGTGTGTCCCTGGCACTGACACTTCCTAATCTTCATGAGTTTACAGAAGTTAGAGTCTCTTTGATCCCCACTTTCTTCAGCTGTAGTATCAGGATAACATGGTTAGGACTCCTGCAAGGAAGCACTTAGCACTGAATAATTGCACGTATTATTATTATAGTGTGTATATAGTTTTTTTTTCTTGGTTTTCCCTTAGAATTTCACAAGCATTGCTTTTGTAGATCATGACAGATTCTTTAGGAGAGAAAAATATGTATAATATGCCAGTTCTGGATCTGGGCTTCAGAGTCCCTCTTCTGTATTCTCCCTATCCCACTGTTTTGAGTATACTGCAATTATGTAGAGGCAGCAACACCCCAGACAATAGAATGTGCTACCTGGGGCCCATCAACAGATATGTACAATGCAGCTGCTCATTTCTATGGTTCTGTAAAAAAACAAATATTTCTCTGCATTTTTGTTGCATCTCTTTGTTACAGACACTTAGATTTAGTCTAAATGGAAAAAAGAAAATTTCTTTCCCATTTTAAAGTTAGTATAAAAATGCTATCACTAGATAAAATTTTTATATAAAATCAACTTTTAAAAAACCTATTGCATAATAGTGAGAAACTGTTTACACATTTAATGTTTTATTAGCAAATGTTAGCATTTTTATGTACATAGCTCTAAAGCTCAATTTATGGCTTCCATCATGAAAACAAATTGGTCTGGATAACTTGAGGTGATAAAGGTTGAAAAAAAAGATAACAAAAATATAAATGATGCAGATTAAAACTCACATTTACATGGATGTTTTTTGGCATATGATACACTAATAATACAGTTTTTTTAGATGTTATTGTCAACTCTCTGAATTATCTATTATTATCACTCTCTTAAAAATTTTTTTTTAGGGCAGAGACAAGATGGCTGACTGAAGTCAGCTTTCCACAGAGGCTCCCATCCAGAAGGAGAGTTAAAGGATAGAAATTTAGCAAGTAACCTGGTGGATTAGAGCTGTGCCAAGAGAGAAGGTTGAAGAATGCACATCAACCCTGCTGAGGCGAGCTGAGACCCTAAGGATACAAACAAAAGGTACAAAATCCATCACCAAGTGGACAGGAGTCCCCTCCACCATGAGAACAGCTCGGAATACCCCATAAACAAACAAGCAGAGTTCAAAAGTCCTCCCATTATACTCCACGGGAGAGACTCTCTAAAAACTGGACCTACTTCCCCTTCTAGGGTGCCATGGTGCTCTCCTACCAGGCATAAAACTGTGTAAAACTGTATATATTATCTACCTGCAATTCTGAGCTCCCAGCACTCCCCTCCACTCTCACTCTGAGGTCTGGAGGCCTGTTCTCCAGGAGTCCAGATTCTTGGGTGATTTCTTGAGGGTTGTGGACAGGGCCTGGACTGCAGCTGGTCAGTGCTGATACTGTGGCACGGGAGTGACGAGAGGACAGTCGGCTGAGAGGGAACCATGCCAGAGCAGCAGTGCCCCAAGGCACAGAGCAGCAGCCATTTTTTGCAACAATAGTGCTCACCCCAGATATTCTGGAGTCATGCCCCCTGTTTCTCTGGGCAACCAAAGGAGGCCGGGCATCTTCTCAGGTGGCAACCACTGGTGGAACAGATATGGGATGGAAATGCAGGCCCCGTGAGTAAAGGGTTTGCCTGAGGTGGTACCAGCCTGTGTGGAGCACGGGGACTAGGAAACACATGTGCAGTGCCAGCTGACTCCCAGGGCAGAGCTGACCCAGAGGACCACTTTACTGAACCTAAGACACACCCGGCCCCCAGGGGATCATCAGCCTAGACAAAGGAGGGCAGGAGGCTAGAACTAACAGCTAACCATGCTGCGAATATAAGGTAGCAGCAAAGACAGGGCCTGAGGTGCAGGTTCTGTGAACTCAATACAGCTTTTCTTCTGCAGGAGAATTTAGCCAGAACAGAAACAAATTCCACAAAGTTGTTCTGTTCTGTCAGTAACATCAACCAGGGGTGGGGCTGGAAATGAGTGAACACCCCCTGCCAGCCTCCATCAAGCACCCAAGGTTGTCAGGCCTCACCTCCCCCTGCCAGATAGAGGCAGAGAGCAGTGGCCTGGCTGAGGAGACATAGATTTCCTTGTGATTCAGGCAGGTGCAAACCCCTGGAGTATCTGCTCATTGGAGGCAACTGGCTCAAAGCCCTGCGGGGTTATCAGTGACTGGGTGTGAGAGAAGTGCAAGGTGGGGAAGGAGGCATCAACCATCCCAGACCAATCTATTTGCTGGGTGGGTCCTCCTGACCCCACAGAGCAACGGAGCAGGTCATATCTGAGTTGTCAGAAGACCCCTGCAATCTAGTTGCCAGAGACATTTTAAACTCTTCCACCTGAGACAGGTCTGATTGAGACAATTGATTTGGACCTTTTGAACTGAGCCAATCACCCGAGGACTATCCAAGTGGTGCCCTGGGTATGTGGTTGTAGAAAGGTTTGATTTTCCTTTTCCAATTGTTGCCTATGGGAGGCGGGGTGACTTAATTGCTGGTATTTCTCCATAGCTGAGACTTCAACCCAGAGTAACTATTTCACTAGGGTCGGACAGAGACCAGCTGAAAATAAGACAGAGACACTTAGCCCCACCACACCAAACAGGTCCCCAGTTTCTCAGGCTATAGCACTGAATGGGTCCTCGGCAAAGCTCCAGGGGAAAAATCAAATGGTGTAAAATAATCATGGGGCAGAATCAGGAGAAAAACTCTGGTAACATGAATAATCAGAATAGATCAACCCTCCCAAGGAAAGATACGGCAGATGTAACTGAAGATCCCATTCATAAATAGCTGGCCGAGATGTCAGAAATCGATTTCAGAATTTGGATTGCAAACAAGATTCATAGAATGAAAGAAAATTTAGAATTAGAAATTTGAGGAGCAATTCAAAAGTTGGAATTAGAAATAGGGGAGAAATTCAAAAGTTGTCTCAAAAATTCAACAAATTTAAAGACAAAACCACCAAAGATTTTGACACATTGAAGCAAGAATTTGCAGTCCTCAAAGATCTGAAAAATACAATAGAATCCCTTAGTAACAGAGTGGAGCAAGCAGAAGAAAGGATTTCAGACATTATTGACAAAACTTTTGAACACTCTCAAACACTCAAAGAGGAAGAGAAATGCAGAGCAAAAATGGATCATTCTCTCAGAGAGCTCTGGGATAATTCAAAAAAGGTTAATATCCACCTCATTGGAATCCCTGAAAGTGATGAAGTGGTTTTGCAAGGCACAGAGGCCCTTCTTCATGAAATTATGAAAGAGAATTGTTCAGACATGCCAAGAGATTCTGAAATTCAGATACCAGACAGTTTGAGAACCCCTGCACAACTCAACCCGAACAAGACATCCCCCAGGGACATCATAATTAAATTTACTAAAGTTAATATGAAGGAGAAAATTCTGAAAGCAGCCATATGTAAGAAATCCATTACCTACAAAGGGAAGAATATTAGAATGACTGCAGATCTCTCTGCTGAAACTTTTCAAGACAGAAGAGGGTGGTCATTGACTTTTAATTTCCTAAAACAAAATAACTTTCAACCCCAGATCCTGTATCCAGCTAAACTGAGTTTCATTTATGATGGAGAAATTACATACTTAATGACATTCACATGTTGAAGAAATGTGCCACAAACAAACCAGCTCTTCAGAATATTCTCAGACCTATCATCTATAATGGCCAGCACAATCCTCTACCACAAAAGTAAACTCACTCAGAAACTTTTGATCAAACTCCAACTTCCACAGTGGAGAAAGGATTAAAAATGTCCACTGGACTTTCAAAAAACTCGATACCCAAAATTTTACCAGACTTATCTATATTCTCCATTAATGTGAACATCTTAAACTGTCCTTCAAAGAGGCACATGTTGAAAGACTAGATACAAAAACTCAGGCCAGATAGTGGCTGCATACAAGAATCACACCTTACCTTAAAAGATAAATATAGACTCAGGGTGAAAGGATGGTCGTCTGTATTTCAGGCAAATGGTAATCAGAAAAAAGCAAGTGAAACAATTCTATTTGCAGATACAATAGGCTTTAAACCAATAAAAGTAAGGAAGGCTAAGAACGGTTATTTCATATCTGTTAAGGGTAATACTCAATATGATGAGATTTCACTTATTAATATTTATGCACCCAACCAGAGTGTACCTCAATTTATAAGAGAAACTCTAATGGACATGAGCAACTTGATTCCTCCAGCTCCATAATATTCAGAGATTTCAACACTCCCTTGGCAGTGTTGGATAGATCCTCCAATAAGAAGCTGAGCAAAGAAATTTTAGATTTAAACCTAACCATCCAACATTTGGATTTAGCAGACATCTACAGAACATTTCATCCCAACAAAACTAAATACACATACTTCTCATCAGTGCACAGAACATACTCCAAAATCGATCATATCTTAGGTCACAAGTCTAACCTCAGTAAATTTAAAGGAATAGAATTTATTCATTGCATTTTCTTGCACCACCATGGAATAAAAGTTGAACTCAGTAACAACAGGAATCTGCATACTCATACAAAAACATGGAAGTTAAATCACCTTATGCTGAATGATAGCTGAATCATAGTTGAGATTTTGAAGGAAACTGCCAAATTTTTGGAACAAAATAACAATGAAGACACAAATTATCAGAACCTCTGGGATACTGCAAAGGCAGTCCTAACAGGGAAATTTATAGCATTGCAAGCCTTCCTCAAGAGAATGGAAAGAGAGGAAGTAAACAACTTAATGGGACATCTCACGCAACTGGAAAGGGAAGAACATACCAACCCCAAACTCAGTAGAAGAAAAGAAATAACCAAAATTAGAGCAGAATTAAATGAAATTGAAAACAAAACAATTATACAACAGATCAAGAAATCAGAAAGTTGGTTTTTTGAAAAGATCAATGAATAGATAAACCTCTGGCTAATCTAACCGGGAAAAAAAGAGTAAATTCTCTAATTTCATCAATCAATAATGACAAAGACGAAATAACAACAGACTCCTCAGAAATTAAAAAAAAATCCTTTATGAATATTACAAGAAACTTTAATCTCAGAAATATGAAAATCTGAAGGAAATTGACCAATACTTGGAAGCACGTCACCTTCCAAGACTTAGCCAGAATCAAGTGGAAATGTTGAACAGGCCTATATCAAGTTCTGAAATAGCAGCAACCATACAAAATCTCCCTAAATAGAAAAGCCCAGGAAGAGATGGCTTCACGTCAGAATTCTTCCAAACCTTTAAAGAAGAACTAGTACCTATATTACTTAAAATGTTCCAAAATATAGAAAGAGAAAGAAAGAGAAGGAAGACTACCCAAAACGTTCTATGAAGCAAACATCACCCTGATCCCCAAACCAGGAAAAGACCCAACAAGAAAAGAAAATTATAGACCAATATCACTAATGAATATAGATGAAAAAATATTCAACGAGATCCTAACAAACAGAATCCAGCAACATATCAAACAAATTATACATCATGACCAAGTTGATTTTATCCCTGGGTCTCAAGGCTGGTTCAATATCCGTAAATCTATAAGTATAATTCAGCACATAAACAAATTAAAAAACAAAGACCATACGATTCTCTCAATTGATGCAGAAAAAACTTTTGATAATATCCAGCATCCTTTCATGATCAGAACACTTAAGAAAATTGGTATAGGGCGGCGCCTGTGGCTCAGTGAGTAGGGCGTCGGCCCCATATGCCGAGGGTGGCGGGTTCAAACCCAGCCCCGGCCAAACTGCAACAAAAAAATAGCCGGGCGTTGTGGCAGGCGCCTGTGGTCCCAGCTGCTCGGGAGGCTGAGGCAAGAGAATCGCGTAAGCCCAAGAGTTAGAGGTTGCTGTGAGCTGTGTGACGCCACGGCACTCTACCTGAGGGCGGTACAGTGAGACTCTGTCTCTACAAAAAAAAAAAAAAAGAAAAAGAAAATTGGTATAGAAGGGACATTTCTTAAACTGATAGAGGCCATCTACAGCAAACCCACAGCCAATATCATATTGAATGGAATTAAATTAAAATCATTTCCACTCAGATCAGGAACCAGACAAGGCTGCCCATTGTCTCCACTGCTCTTTAACATTGTAATGGAATTTTTAGCCATTGCAATTAGGGAAAAAAAGGTGATAAAGGGTATCCATATAGGGTCAGAAGAGATCAAACTTTTGCTCTTCACAGATGATATGATTGTATATCTGGAAAACACCAGGGATTCTACTACGAAACTCTTAGAAGTGATTAAGGAATACAATAGCATCTCAGGTTACAAAATCAATATTCAGAAATCGGTAGCCTTTATATATATCAATAATAGTCAAGTTGAAAAAACAATTAAGAACCCTATTCCATTCACAGTAGTGCCAAAGAAGGTGAAATATTTGGGAGTTTCTCTAACAAAGGATGTGAAAGATCTCTATAAAGAGAACTATGAAACTGTAAGAAAAGAAACAGCTGAAAATGTTAACAAATGGAAAAACATACCATGCTCATGGCTGGGAAGAATCAACATTGTTAAAATGTCCATATTACCCTAAGCAATATACAATTTTTATGCAATCCCTATTAAAGCTCCACTGTCATACTTTAAAGATCTTGAAAAAAATAGTACTTTGTTTTATATGGAATCAGAAAAAAACTTGAATAGCCACGACATTACTCAGAAATAAAAACAAAGCTGGAGGAATCATGCTACCAGACCTCAGACTATACTAGAAATTGACAGTGATCAAAACAGCATGGTACTGGCACAAAAACAGAGAGGTATATGTATGGAACAGAAGAGAGACCAAGAGATGAACTCAGCTACTTCCCATTATTTGATCTTTGACAAGCCAATTAAAAACATTCAGTGGGGAAAAGATTCCCTATTTAACAAATGGTGCTGGGTGAACTGGCTGGCAACCTGTAGAAGACTGAAACTGGACCCACACCTTTCACCATTAACTAAGAAGACTCTCACTGGATTAAAGATTTAAACTTAAGACATGAAACTATAAAAATACTAGAAGAAAGTGCAGGGAAAACTCTTGAAAAAATCAATCTGGGTGAGTATTTTATGAGGAGGACTTTCCAGGCAATTGAAGCAGCTTGAAAAATACCCTACTGGGACCTGATCAAACTAAAAAGCTTCTGCACAGCTAAGGACACAGTAAGTAAAGCAAGCAGACAGCCCTCAGAAAGGGAGAAGTTATTTGCAGGTTATGTCTCCGACAAAGTTTTAATATCCAGAATCCACAGAGAACTCAAACATATAAGCAAGAAAAGAACAAGTGATCCCATCACAGGCTGGGCAAGGGACTTGAAGAGAAACTTCTCTGAAGAAGACAGGTGCATGGCCTACAGACATATGAAAAAATGTTCATCATCTTTAATCATCAGAGAAATGCAAATCAAAACTACTTTGAGATATCATCTAACTCTAGTAAGATTAGCCCATATCACAAAATCCCAAGACCAGAGATGTTGGCATGGATGTGGAGAAAAGGGAACACTTCTACACTGCCGGTGGGAATGCAAATTAATACATTCCTTTTGGAAAGATGTTTGGAGAACACTTAGAGATCTAAAAATAGATCTGCCATTCAATCCTATAATTCCTCTACTAGGTATATACACAGAAGACCAAAAATCACTTTATAACAAAGATATTTGTACCTGAATGTTTATTGCAGCCCAATTTATAATTGCTAAGTCATACAAAAAGCCCAAGTGCCCATCAATCCATGAATGGATTAATAAATTGTGGTATATGTACACCATGGAATATTATGCAGCCTTAAAGAAAGATGGAGACTTTACCTCTTTCATGTTTACATGGATGGAGCTGGAATATATTCTGCTTAGTAAAGTATCTCAAGAATGGAAGAAAAAGTATCCAATGTACTCAGCCCTACTATAAAAGGAAATTATGGCTTTCATATGAAAGCTATAACCCAGTTATAACCTGGGAAGGGGAAGAGGAATGGAAGGGAGAGGGATTGGTGGGATTACTCCTACCATGCATCTCACAAGGGTACATGTGAAACTTAGTAAATGTAGAATGTAAATGTCTTAACACAATAACTAAGAAAATGCCAGGAAGGCTATGTTAACCAGTGTGATGAAAATATGTCATATGGTCTATAAAACCAGTGTATGGTGCCCCATGATCGCATTAATGTACACAGCTATTATATAATAATAAAAAATAATTTTTTTATTTTACAGTATTAGTGGGGTACATAAATTTCCCAGTTATATATTTTGCATTTGTGCATTTTAAATTGATTTTATAAGTGTGTCCTTCACCCAGAATATGTGGATTGCACCCCTCAGGTGTGAGTTTACCCTATCCTTCCTTCCTCTTCCCCTGAACTAGACTTCCACTTAATTTTACTTCCATATGTTCACGTAAGTGTTAATTGACAAGTTGCAATTTAGTATTGAGCACATGTGTTTGTTTTTCTATTCATGTGCTATTTTGCTTATAAGAATGGTCTCTAATTCCACCCAGATACTATATTGTCATCTTTTATGGCTAAGTAGTACTCCATGTTATCCATATACCACATTTTATTAATCTACTCATGTTTTCATAGGCACTTGAGTTGTTTCCCCATCTTTGCTATTATGAATTATGCTGCTATAAACATTTGAGTGCAAGTGTCATTTTGGTAAAATGTCTTTTTTTTCTTTGGGTAAATACTCAGTAGTGAGATTACTGGATCAAAAGGTAGGTCTTTAAGGCCTACTTTTAGCTCTTCAAGATACCTTCATACTACTTTCTACAGAGGTTATACTGGCTTGCAGTCCCACCAATAATGAATGAGTTTTCTACTTTCTCTCCATATCTGCTCCAGCATCTGTTGCTTTAAGACTATTTTATATGAGCCATTGTCACTGGAGGTAGGTGTTATCTCATTGTGGTTTTGATTTGCATTCTCCTGATGATAACCACTAACAAAAATTAATTCATGATGGATAAAGAATTTAAGCCTAAGGCATGAAACCATAAGAATTCTAGAAGGAAATGTTGCAAAAAAACTCTTAATAGATATTGGCCTAGGGAAGAAATTTATGAAGAAAATCCTAATGCAAATCAGAGCAATAACAAAAATAAACAAATGAGACCTCATCAAATTAAAAAAATTCTATAGATTCTAATCATCAGACCTTTGTCAAAATCATAACATGCAAAAATCTTCTCCCATTCCAGAGACTGTCTGTTTGCTTTGGGTGTAGTACCCTTAGCTGTGCAGAAACTTTTTAGCTTGATCAGATTTTAGTTATTTATTTTTGGTGTTGCTGCAATTCCCAGGAGGTCTTTCATAAAATAGTTTCCCAGGCCAATATCTTCAAGAATTTTCCCTGCACTCTCTTCTACTATTTTTATAGATTCATGCCTTAAATTTAAATCTTTTATCCAGTTAGAATCAATTTTTGTTGGTGGTGAGAAGTGTGCATCCAGTTTCAGTCTTCTACAGGTGGCTAACCAGTTCTCCCAGCACCACTGTTAAATAGGGATTCTTTTCCCCAGTGTGTGTTTTTGTTAGGCTTATCAAAGATCAAATGATGATATATGCTTGGGTCATCTCTAGCTTCTCTATTCTATTGTATAGATCTACATTTCTATTTTTGTGCCAGTACCATGTTGTTGTGATCATTACAGATTTGTAGTATAATCTGAAGTCTGGTAATGTGATGCCTCCAGATTCGTTTTTATTTCTAAGAATTGTATTTGCTATTTGGGTTTTTTTTCTGATTCCATATAAAACTGAGTACTACTTTTTCAAGTTCTTTAAAGTATGACATTGGTGCTTTGATGGGGATTGCATTAAACATGTAGATTGTAAAAAGTTTAAAAGTTTACATTCCATTTGATCTTGCAATTCCATTAATAGGTATTTACTCAGAAGAACAAAACTCATTTTACTACAAAGATGTTTGTGTTAGAATGCTTATCGCAGCCCAATTCATTATTGCCAAGTCACAGAAGCAACTCAAATGCCCATCAACCCATGAATAGATTAACAAATTGTGGCATATGTACACCATGGAATACTATTCAGCCATAAAAAGATGGAGACTTTACATCTTTTATGTTTACCTGGATGAGAGTTGGAACACATTCTTCTTAACAAAGTATCTCAAGAATGGAAAAACATATCCAATGTATTCCATGCTATTATGAAATCAATGTATATAATACTTCACATTCATACGAATGCTAAAACACAAATATAGTCTAACAAGGGGGAAGAGAGGAGATGGGGGAAGAGGGGGGGGATTGGTGGAAGGAAGGAGGAGGGAGGGCATTTGGTGGCATCTCAGCTAATGTGCACAATGCAAGGATGTATTTCAAAATAACTAAGAATAGATTTTAAATGTCTTATCACAAAAAATAAGTGAGGCGATGGTTATGTTAATGAGTTTGACTTAAGCATTCTACATTGTATATCAAATCATCACATTGTACCCCATAAATGTATACAGTTATGATTTTAGTTAAAAATTAATAATAATAAAAAAACCAAAAAACAAAACAAAAATTTCTGCACAGCCAGGGACAAAATCAACAGAGTAAATGGATAACTTACAGAATGGGAAAAGATATTTGCATTCTATACATCCAATAAAAGGAGTGATAGCCAGAATCTACAAACAACTTAAGCAAATCAGCAGAAAAAATAATGAAACAATCCCATTAAAAAGTGGGCAAAAGACACAAACAGAAGCTTTGTAAGAGGAGATAGGCTAATGGCTAAAAAACACATGAAAAAGTTCTCAACATCTATTGTTTAAAAGAAGAAACTTAAGGTGAGAGTGGTGAGTGACCTGTTTATCACATCACAGCCTGTTTCCTGGTCCTCTACCGGTGGGATGGTAACAATCTTGGTTTGGCGTTGTAGAGCAAGTACAATTTCAGTATTCTTTGATTTCTTGTATTGTTACCCACTAAAAATTTTCTGAGAATTTGAGTTATATGAAATAGCTTCTTCAAAGTTGGTTCCATGCTGGAAAGAAAGAAAAAGTTCAAGGTTTTAAGCAATAGGCAAATTGCTAATTTTTAAAAATCGATTCAATTTTTCAGCAAATGTCTATTGGGTGCCAAGTGTACATCAGGTACTCTGCTAATGAGGATAAAAAGATGAATTAGATACCTTTCCTCTATGTAGCACAGCTTCACTCTAATGGAGATGTGCCTTACTAATTCTACCCCAAATATTTCCCAACATTTTGGAAGTTTCTGTATTTCACAGTGGCTTCCACATAGCAGATGTTCAATAAATATTTGGGAAGTAAATAGCGGAGAAACAAATAGAGAAGATAACATACTGAATGGACCTTTTATGTTGAAAATATATTATTTAATTATTCTAAAAATTCCATGAAATAAATCCTGCTCTTGACATTTTACAGATGAAAAAGCTGAGGTTCAGAAAGTTTAAGTCCTGAATTACACAGCTTCTCAGTGATAGATCCAAGATTTGAACCTGGGTCAAATAGCAGGGACCTGACTCTACCCCCATGCACCCCACTTCTCTAAGGCCTTCCTGGATTCAGGAATGAGCAACTGGAAAGTCCTTCCACTTTATAGGCAGAACAAGGCTGTTCTTCTTTTAAATCACTATTCTGTAATGTATGTCCTTAGATTACAAGAATACATCCATATTTGTTTCCTGTAGGGCACCTATGTTTCTCACCATGCTTATAATCAAAGGACTATTTAAAAAATAACTATGTGCTGTCTATTAGCAGTCCCTTCCTGGAGTTCTCTGCTCCACTCCTCTATTTTGCAAAGCTGGATTTCTTTAGTACTCTGCATGAACTATGACTAGATGTAGGAGCAGAAGACACAAGTCACACACTGGCTTAGAGTATGACTTAGAATTCAGATTCTCTCTTAGTAAGCCAGGGTCACTTTACATCTCCTTTCTCCTTACTTCAGGACTTTTTGCTGTGTATTCTCATCTTGTTAAAGGCATATATACGTGTGTCTGTGTGTGTGTGTGTGTGTATGTACATACATATCTAGATATAATTTCAATTATAGTTTTACTGATATATAATTCACATACTATAACATTTACCTTTTTATAGTGTTGGTTTAAATGATTTTTAGTGTTCATAGAGTTGTGAAACCATCCCTACTATTTAATTTTAGAATATTTTCATCAACATTTTCATCTCTTTGTTGAAGAGACCCCAGTAATCATTAGCAGTCACACTCCATTTTCACCTCCTGAACTCCTTGCCCTACCACCAGGAAAGCAACAAGTACCTATTCCTTTTTTTTTTTTTTTTGTCCCTTTTGCTGCTGTTAGAGTTAGATTCAATTTGCCCACCTGTGCACCCGTCTTCTTTCTCTCTGCCCTTCTCTGCCGTGAAGCCGTCTACCTTTTTTGCTTAGAAAGGTCTGGGAGAGGTGCTACTGATTGTAAGGGTCATTCATTCATTCATTGTGTATTTATTGAGAGCTTACTACATAATGTGCCAGTGCTTGTGAGAGGCACAGGGGAGCAACATTGCGGTGAGCAAGACTTCCTGTTCTTGGAACTTGTAATCTTCGGGGGGTTGGGGTGGATGAGAGTGTTGAGTCTGGGTTCAGAATCCTGGTTCTGCTACTTACCGGTGGTATGACTGCGGGCAAGTTACTCAACCTCTCTCTGCTGCAGTTTCTGTATCTGGGACCTACCTTATAAGGTGGTTGAGAGCTACAAACAAGTGGATATATGTTTTAGATTGGACACTATGAGATTTATCCATTTTTGAACTATAGACACTTTTAATGTACCTGTGCCTGGTACCATGTGTATTTGCCATTATTTTTGTTATTTAACACTTTAATATCAGAAATTTGAGGAAAGCAAAACCTGGTGATGTGATTGGTGTGTTTACTTTAGTGTTCAGGCTACTTTAAGTTGGGGGATATATGAGTTTGTGGCCTTTTGGCCCTTGTTTGCTGTCTGCAAGTGTATTAAGAAGTTGAGATTTGAGAGCTGAGTGGTAGGCTGGAGCCAGATGGAAAAGGGCCCTACCTATTTTCTGTCACTATGAATTTGCCCATTCTGACCATTTCAGTACTTTGGTGATTGTCTTCTTACACTTAGCATAATGTTCCTCAGGTTCAAGCATGTTGTAGCACGTGTCAGTACTTCATTCCCTTTTCATGACCAAACAATATTCCATTGTATGGGTATCAAACATTTTGTTTAATCCATTTATCAGTTAAGGGACATTTGGGTTATTTAATTTTTTTGGCTACCATGAATAATGCTGCTATAAATATTCACGTACAAGTTTTTATGTGGCTATATGTTTTCATTTCTCTTGGGCATATAGATACTACATGTCACCTACGTTAGGATTGTAATTGATGAGTCATGTGGTAACTCTATGTTTAAGATTTGAAGGAACTGCCAAACTGTTTTCCAAAGTGGCTGCTTCATTTACCATCCCATTAGCAGTGTTTCAGAGTTCCAAACAATTTCTTTATATTCTAGAAAGCACTTACTCATCTATGTCTTTTTTTATTGTGCATTAATTATGATATATTCCATTATAATCTTCTTTTATTAAAATTTAAGTTTAATATGAGGGTACAAATGCTAAAAAGCACAGAAAATGAGGGTGTTCATCACACCTTCTAGGTGAAGGGCTCAACTACAATTTTAACTTTACCTTAGAAATTAAAACAATGTATACGTCTTTTTGAATTTAATCATCTAGTGGGTGTGAAGTAGTATCTCATTGTGGTTTGGTTTGATTTTTCTCATGATTAATGTTGTCAAGCATCTTTTTATGTGCTTATTAGGCATTTGTTTATCTCCTTGGGAGAAATATCTGTTTGAATCCTTGGCTCATTTTTAAGTCAAGTTGTTTGCATTTATATTTTAAGTTGTAATTATTTTTTATATATTCTGCACATAAACCTTTACCTAGTACTTGATTTCCAAGTATTATCTCCCCTTCTGTGGCTTGTCTTCACTTTCCTGTTAGTGTTCTTTGAAGCATAAAAGTTTTTAGTTTTAATGAAGTCCAATTTACCTATTTTTTTTTCCTTTTCTTCACTTGTGCCTTTGGTAGATCCTTGTCTTTTATCTTTTTTCTCAACAGATACAAGCTGTCAGCTCTCTGTTTTATTTAGGTTAACAACTAACGGGCTTAGATACAGTCTGTAGGCTTACTTAAAATTTATTTCAAGTGAAGAGGTCTGTTTCCTCATTTTTTAAGAGTAAAAAGATGAGTCTGGGTCATAGTAAAGGATAAACTTTAAGAAACTATAAACTCTAACTCAGTATCAATTGTATTTTTTGCTGCTGTTAGAGTTAGATTCAAAGAACCTCTAATTTATATATTTATAATTCTAAATGAAAGCATAATTAAGTTAGGTATTTTGAAGGCCTGAGAAAATTGGATTTTGCATCACATGAATGGGCAGGCCTCCAAAAGCTGAAAGGTCTGGGGCTGACTAAGACAACAGGCTTGTGCTTATATTACAGAAGAGAAACAAATATAGAAAACAAGGAAATAAGACTTAGAATAGTAGATACAAACTTTACTGAGCCCTGCTACTGCTCAGATTCTTCACTTATTTTAATTCTTAATTTTTACAACATACTGAGTTGGACATTGTTGTTCCTATTATATGAATACAGAAAATGAGACTCGGAATCATTAAATATATTTAAAGTGAAATAGCTAGAAAGTGGTGAAAGCAAGTTTAGAACTCTGTTATCTTTGATGACGAGAGCCATGTTCTTTCCATATATCATGAAGTTTATCTTACCAAATGGCAACTTCCATTAGCATAGTCATTTATTTATGAACAGGAGCAGCTTTCTGTTTCAAAGGTAGTTAGATACTTAGCTGACCTCTAACTAGGGAAATCTGAGTGTTGGGAAATATGAATCCAAAGGCAGATAAAGGCAAATTGTGCAAATCATAGGGAACCTTCTCTAAAATGGACATGGATCAATGAGATAGTATATACAATTTTACTTTATAAATTAACCATATTGAAGTATAGTTTACATAAAACAAACCAATTTTAAAGGTATTTAATGGCATAATTCTTTGAGTTTTAGCAAATATATATACTTGTTAATCACCATCCTAATCAAGGTGTAGAATATTTACATCAACCCAAATAGATTCTTTGTGTCACTTAATAGTCAATTACATATGTCTGTTCCACACAATCATAATCTGATTTTGTCACTATTCATTAGTTTTCCCTGTTTTATTTATTTATTTTTGAGACAGTCTCACTTTCTCACCCTCAGTAGAGTGCTGTGGCATCATAGCTCACAGCAACCTCAAACTCTTGGGCTTAAATGATTCTCTTGCCTCAGCCTCCCAAGTGCTGGGACTACAGGCACCCTTCACAATGCACAGCTATTTTTTGAGATGAGGTCTTGTTCTGGCTCAGACTGGTCTTAAACCTATGAGCTCAGGTAATCTACCTGCCTTGGCCTCTCAAGTGCTAGGATTACAGGCATGAGCCACCATGCCCAGCCCTCTTTATTTATTCTTTTTGAGACAGAGTCTCAAGCTATTGCCCTAGGTAGCGTGCCATGGCGTTATGATAGTTCGCAGCAAATGCCAGCTCTTGGGCTCAAGTGATCTTTTTACCTCAACTTTTTTTCCATTTTTTTTTTTTTAAGTAGAAATAAGCTCTCACTCTTGCTCAGGTCAGTCTCAAACTCATAAGCTCAAGCAATCCATCAGGCTCGGCCTCCCAGAGTGCTATGATTACAGGCATGAGTCACTGCCCCCAGCTAGTTTTCCCTGTTTTAGAATTTCATATAAATGGAAATATAAATTAGGCAATCCTTTAAGTTTGGCTTTATGTTCAGCAAAATGTTTTCAAGATTCACACATGTTGTATGTTTCAGTAGTTCATTTTTTTAAATTACTAAGCATCATCCTATTATAAGAAATATCACATATTTGTTTATTCCTTCATGTTCTGTTGGACATTTGTTTTTCTTCTGGTTTTGATTATTGTCAATAAAGTGACTATGCTCATCCTGGTAGTTTCTTGTGGTCATATGTTTTAATTTCCCTTCAGTAAATACCTCTGAACAGGATTGCTGGGTCATAGGGTAAGCACACTTTATGTGAAACTGCCAAACTGTTTTCCAAAGCTGCCATATTTATACTCTGAAGAGCAATGTATGAAGGTTCCAGATGCTCCACATTCTTGCCAAAATTTACCATGGTTAATATTTGTACTTTTAGCCATTCAATTGGGAGTATATTACATCAAGATTTTAATTTGCAGTTTTAAACTTTTCTGTGCTATTGCTCATTCTATCTTTCTCATAGAATATTGCTCATTCTATCTAAGTATATTTTTCTACTCATTAAAAAAATCCCATTTTGTCACCCTCTCCCTGCCACCTTTCTCAGCCTCTGGTGACTATCATCCTACTCTCTATTTCCATGACATCAATTACATTTAATATTTAGCTCCCACATATGCATGAGAACATACAAGATTTTCACTGCTTAGCTTATTTAAGTTAACGTAATGTTCTCGATTTCCATCCATGTTCTTGGAAATGGTAGGATTTAATGTTTTGGTGGCTATATAATCCATTCTGTATTTGCACCACAATTTCTTTATTCATTAGTCTGTTCATGGACACTTAGATGGATTCTAGATCTTGCCAATTGTAAACAGTGCTTCAGTAAGCATGGGAGTGCAGATATCTTTTTGAGATACTGAATTCTTCTTTTGGGACTCTTTTCCCTACTGTATGATTTTGTTTGGTTTATCAAAGATCAGATGGCAAATAGAAACTGGGTTTATCTCTTGGTTTTCTATTCTGTTCCATATGTCTATGTTTCTATTTTTGTGTCAATATCGTGCTGTTCTGATCACTGTGGACTTGCAGTATAGCCTTAAGTCTGTCAGAGCGATGCCTCTGGCTTTGTTTTATTACTAAAAATTGGCTTGGCTATATAGATTTTTTTCTGGTTCCAATGTTAAATGAAGAGCTATTTTTTCCAGGTCTTCAATGTATGATGTTAGTATTTCAATGGGGATTTCTTTGAATCTGTACATTGCTTTGGGTAGTATTGACATTTTGACAAAGTTGATTCTTCCCAGCCACAAGCATGCTGTGTTCTTCCATTTGTTAATGTCTTCTGCAATTTCTTTTCTTGGGGTTTCACAATTCTCTTTGTAAAGGTCCTTCATCTTTTTTGTTAGGCATATTCCAAAGTATTTCATTTTCTCTGAAGCTTCTGTAAAGGGAATTTGATTAGCTTCTCAACTTAGCTGTTATTGACATATACAAACACTACCTATTTGTGAACATTGATTTTATAGGCTGTGATGTTATTGTATTTCTTCATCACTTCCAGGATTTTTGTGGTTGAGTCTCTGGGGTTTTCTAAGATCATATCATTAGCAAAGAGTGAGAGCTTGACCTTCTCTGCTCCCATTTGAACGCACTTTATATCCTTCTCTTGTTTGATTACATTGGTAGAACTTCCAGCACTATGTTGAATAGTAGTGGTGATAGAGGACATCCTTGTCTTGTTCCATTTCTAAGTAGAAAAGCTTTCAGTTTTACTGCCTTAAGTATGATGTTAGATATAGGTTTGTTGTCAAAGGCTTCAATCAGACTTAGAAAAGTGCCACTCATGTCTATATTCTTAAGTGTTCTTCTTAAGAAAGAATGCTGAATTTTATCAAATGCTTTTTCTGCATCTGTTGAGAGGATCATATAGTCTTTATTTTTGCTTCTATTGATGTGATGAATTGCATTTATGGATATTTATGGATTTGCATATGCTAAACCAGCCTTGTATTCCTGGGATGATGCCTACTTGATCATAATGTGTAACTTTTTAAATGTGTATCTGTAGTCCATTGGTTAAACTTTCATTAGTTTTGAATATACATTCATTAGTGAAACTGGTCTGTAGATCTCTTTTTTAAGTGGGTCCTTTCCTAGTTTTGGTATCAGGATGATGTTTGCTTCATACAATGTAATGATTTCTTTCTTTTCAACATTTTGAAATAGTTCCTGCAGTATAGGTACCAGAACTTTTCTGAAGGTTTGATAGAATTCTGTTATGAAGCCATCTGGTCCAGGGCTTTTTTTGTGTTGGAAGATTTTTTACTGTTTCTGCAATCTCAGTGCTTGCTATCAGTGTATTCGAGAGATCCGTCTCTTCTTGGTTAAGTCTAGGGAGAGGGTGTGATTCCAAGTATTGGTCTATTTCCTCTACATTGTCAAATTTCTGGGCATAGAGTTTCTCGTAGTAGTTAGAGATAATCTCTTATATCTCTATAACAACAGTGGTATCTGTTGTTATTTCCCCCTTTTCATCTTTTGATTGTGGTTATTAGGGATTTTACTTTTCTGTTTCCAGCTAATCTGGTCAAAGTTTTATCCACTTTGTTTATCTTTCCAAAGAACCAACTTTTTTCATTAATATTTTGAATGCTTCTTTTGTTTTCAATTTCATTTATTTCTGATTCAATTTTTGTTATTTCTTTTCCTCTAGTAGGTTTGGGATTAGATTGCTCTTCCTTTTCCATTTCCTTAAGATGATTTATTAGGTTGTTGTGCTTTCTATTTTTTGGATGTTGGCATCTAATGTGATAAACTTTCCTCTTAGGACTGATTCTGCAGTATACCACAGGTTTTTGTAAATTCCAGCTTCATTGTTGTTATCTTCAAGGAATTTAACTATTTCCTCCTTTATCTCTTCCTTGACCCAACTGTCATTCAGCATAAGGTTATTAATTTTCCATTCCTTTTCTGAGGATGAAAGTTTTTTTTTTTTTTGTAGTTGAGTTCCACCTTAAGTGACTTGTGGTCTGAGAAGATAAAAGATATAATTTCAATTCTTTTAATTTGGTTGAGGTTTGATTTGTGTCCTACAATATGATCTATTTTAGAGTATAATCCATGGGCTGATGAGAAGAAGGTGTATTCCTTAGTTTGGGGATGGTCTGTTCTTTATGTTTATTAAGCCCATTTGTTCTAGGGTCATATTTAAGTCCCTATATCTGTGTTTAGTTTCTGTTTGGAGGATCTGTCCAGTTCTGCCAAAGGAGTATTAAAGTTTTGTACTATTATGGTGTTATGAGATATCATATTGCTCAGACCAACATCAATATGAGATATCTCAGTAATATGAGATATCATATTGCTCAGATCAACATCAATATGAGATATCTCAGCAATATGAAATATCATATTGCTCAGACCATTTATGTTTTTCATAAATGTGGGAGCGTTTATGTTCGGTGAAGAAATATTTAGAATTGAAATAGTCCCTTGTTGTATTATTCCCTTGACCAGATTGAAGTGACCATCTTTGTTTTTCTTACTTTAATTGCTTTAAATCTACTTGTACCTGAAAATAAGATTGTGATCCCTCTTTTCTTCTGATTTTCATTTGCCTGAAATATTGTTTTCCATCTCTTCACTGAGCTTTTCTTTGTCCTTTATGGTTAGGTGTGTCTCCTAGAGGAAGCATGTGGATGGGTTGTGCTTTTTTTTTTTTTTTTTTTTTTTATGTAGAGACAGAGTCTCACTTTTTATGGCCCTCGGTAGAGTGCCATGGCCTCACACGGCTCACAGCAACCTCTAACTCTTGGGCTTACGCGATTCTCTTGCCTCAGCCTCCCGAGTAGCTGGGACTACAGGCACCCGCCACAACGCCCGGCTATTTTTTTTTTTTGGTTGCAGTTTGGCCGGGGCCGGGTTTGAACCCACCACCCTCGGTATATGGGGCCGGCACCTTACCGACTGAGCCACAGGCGCTGCCTGTGCTTTTTTATCCAATCAGCCAGCCTGTGCCTTCCTTGGGGAATTCAATCCATTAACATTTATTGAGAGAATTGGTAAGTGTGGTGGAGGTCTATTTATCTTATTTTGTGATTCCATTGCTTCATTTTACCCTTTGAACCACTATGGAAACTAGATTTTGTCCATTAGTTTCTGGATACTTATTTTGCTGGTGGTCTATTGTGATGGTCCGTGTTGAGAATAAGTCTAAGCATTTCTTGTAGGGCTGGTCTTAAAGTGGTACATTTCCTCAATATTTGCATATCAGCAAAATATTTGATTTCTTAATCAATTTTAAAGCTTAGTTAAACAGGTTACAGAATTCTGGGCTGAAAATGTTTTGTTTAAAAAGACTAAAGGTAGATGACCATTCTCTTCTGGCTTGGAAAGTTTCAGTTGAAAAGTCCACTGTCACCCTGATGGATCTGCCCCTGTAGGTCAATTGACACTTAACTTCTGGCTGCTTGCACAATTGTCTTTCTTGTCTTGACTTTGGATAGGTTCATAACAATGTATCTTGGAGATGCTCTATTTGTGTTAAAATGACCTGGGGTTTAATATCCCTCTAAAAGAAGTGTTTTGGAATCTTTAGTGAAACTTAGGAAATTTTCATTTATGTTATCCTCTATTAGGGCTTCCATTTCTTTGGGATGTTCTTCTTCCCTTTCACAGATCCCTATAATTTGTATGTTTGAACACTTTTTGAAGTCCATCCATCTGAATGAATGTTCTGCTTTCTATCTCTTCTTTTCTGTCTCTTTAACTACTTGGGTTAGTTCAAAAGCATTATCTTCTAGCTCTGAGATTCTTTCTTCTCCATGGTTTAATCTATTATTGATACTTTTTACTGTATCTTTAAGTTCCTTGATTGACTCCTTCAATCCTTTAAGCTCCTCTATATCCTTTCTATACTCTTCATATCTTTCATCCATTTGTTGGTTCTATTTTTGCACTTTCTCATCAATTCCCTTTATTGTCTTTGCCACCCATATTTTAAATTCCCTTTCTTTCATTTTCATTAAATATTTATAGTTGGAATCTTCTGTAGTAGCTTCCTCCTGGTCCCTTGGTGGGGTTGCCCTAATTTGTTTTTTCATGTTGCCAGAAATTTTCTGTTGGTGCTTTCTCATGTGTATTTTCTTCTTATTCACTTCCTTTCCCTAGTTTTTACTTCTCTCCATCTCTTTTTCTTTAAATTACTTTTCTCCAGAGTTTAGGTGTTGAAGTAGCCTTTTGTTATAATGCCAAAGGAAGATAAGAATAAAGCGTGAGAAAGGAGAAAGAAAAGAAAAAGATAATGAGAAGAAAAATAAAAGTGGGAGGGGATGTGAAAGAAAGGAATTAAGGGAAAGGAGAGAAGAAGGATGGAAAGAGATGGGCAGGAGAAATGGTGGTGATAGGTAGGGTACTAGAACCACACCACACATCTAGGTCTTTGGGAGGCTGGGATGAGCAGATCCCTTAATCTCAGGAGATCCTTTCCAGCTTGGGAAAAAGCAAGATACCTCCCCTCTGCCAAATATAGAAGAATAAGAAAAGGCCAAAGCTAGGAGGACACCCTTGTCTGTGAACTTGTGACCTCCTTGAGCCAGACCAATGCCATGACCTCTCATCCAGACCTCACAGCACTCAGAGAATAGGAGGAAAAAAAAATTAAAAAAGTATAAAGAAAATTAAAAAAAAAATACAATTATGAAAGAAAGAAAAAAAATCTTAGCTGTTATATGAGAAATTCATGTGAGAAAGATGGGAAAAGTAGAAAAATCTCTACCAAAGAGACAAAAAATGAGAGAAGCTAATGAGGAGGGAAAAATAAAAGGAACTGGAAAACTATAACAAAAATGGAGAAGGCCTTGATAGTTAAGAAAGTAAAAATGAAAAAATAAAAATACAACCAGACCCCCCCACCAAAAAAAGACAAAACCAAAAATAACAATAACCACAATAATAAAAGAGAGAGAGAGAGAGAGAGAGAGAGAGAGAGAGAGAGAGAGAGAGAGAGAACAACTAAGAACAAACTTGTGACAAGGAGAAAAAATGCATATAGTGTCTCTCTCTCTCTACACACACGCACACACACACACACACATATGTATATTGCTATATATTGTCTGGACACGAGGTGGCTGTGATATTAGGAGATGGAAAACACACTGCTTTTGCTATATACGAAATAGAAGCTGGAAGCCACTTTCTAGTTGTAGAGGAAATTGGATCCTGTCTTCCTAACTTATTTCCCCTCAGTCAGGGCCTGGTTGCTTCATCAACACTCAGTTCTTATGTGATGGGGGTCCTAAAGTTCTTGGCAGCTTCCTTAGCAGCATGTCAAACAGTGCCCCTTGACAACAACATGGCCTTCCTGGAGGTGCAGGGTCTTCTCAGCTCACCCTCCAGAGCCAGCTATTCACTGTTTCTCGTGCATAGCCTTCCCGCAATGGCACCACCCAGTTAGCATCCAAGCCAATGGAGTTCCACACTGCCTGGTATTCCGTCTCAGCCACTGGATGCTGTTCAAGTTCCCTCACTAGTATAAGCAGTTTAAACTGCTGGTTTTAGCTGTTTAGTAAAAAATCAATAAGCTGCAAGACAGCGTTTTCCTGTCCCCAGACCACATGAGGGCTGGTTGGTCGGTTTTTGCTTGTGTGCAAGCACTTGACTTCTGTTCTAGCTCTCTTCAGCACCAGACTGCTTTTTATGCTCCTGAAGTCTACCACTACTTCACTGTGCCCTCAGAGTGATGCCCCTGTGTAAGTTCCTCTAGCCAGAGGTGGCTGTAGTTATAGTTCCCCTGTCTCACTGCAAGTGGCTGGTAAGGAGCTGTTTCTAATTTGCCGTTATTTGTAGTTATTAATAATTTGTAGTTATTAATATTTTATTAACTAGTTATTAATCTGTTAGTTTACAAATATTTTCTTGCATTTTGTGGGTTGTCTTTTCATTTTGTTGTTTGTTTCCTTTATTGGAAACAAACTTGTTGCAGAAGCTTTTGAGCTTGGTATTATCACATTCATCCAGTTTTTCTTTGGTTGCCTGTATTTTAGTGGTATTACTCAAGAAGTTCTTGTACAGACCACTGTTCTGGAGCATTTCCTCAATGGTTTTTTTTTTTTTTTTTTTTTTTACTAGTTTCATAGTGTCAGGCCTTAAATTTAAGTCTCTAATCCATTTTATTTGATTTTTGTATATGGCAATATATGAGGGCTTATGATGTCATGCCTCGTAGAAGGAGTTTGGGACTATCTCCTACTCTGCAAGTTTTTGAATAGTTTATGTAGTATTAGTTCTTTGAATACTGGTAGAGTTGAGCAGTGAAGCCATAAGGTTCTGGGCTTTATTTCGATGGGAGTCTTTTTATTAATGCCTCATCTCATTACTTACTATTGGTTTATTTAGAATTTGGATTATTTTTTTCCGGTTCAATCTTAGTAGGTTGTATGTATCTAGAAATTTCTGCACTTCTAGGGATTCCAACTTACTGGCAAATAGTTGCTCATTGTAGTCTGAAGTATCAGTTTTAAAGTCTCCCTTTTCATCTCTGATTTCATTCATTTGAGGTTTTTCTCTTTCTCTTTTGTTAGTCTGGTCATAGGTGTGTTTATTTTGTTTACCTTTTCCAAAAAGCAATTTGAAAAAAATATAGTTTCAATTTCATTTATTTCTGCCCTGCTCTTTATTATTTCTTCTACTTATTTTGGGTTTTGCTCTTATTTTTCTACTTTTTTGATCTGCATTGCTAGGTTGTTCATTTGAAACTTTTCTATTTGTTTGATGTAAGCCTTTACTGCTATAACTTTCCTCTTATTATGGCTTTTACTGTCTTCCCCTTAGTCTATATATTGTGTTTTCATTTGTTTCAAGAAATTTTTCATTTCCTTTTAGCCTCTTCATTGACCCACTAATGATTTAGGAGCATATTAATGTCCATGAGCTTATATAGTTTTCAATGTCCCTTTGCCTTTTAAAGGCTATTTTCTAGATCATGTAAGTATACTTCATGCATTTTAATCTTTTTTCATTTTTTTCTTTTGACTGTGTAAAGCCCATCATCAAGCACAGTAATTCTTGATTCTTCTCAGTCATGTATACTGTAGAGAGACTCTGATATATCTTTCAGTTTGTCAATTGAATTCTTAAGCTCCGGAATGTCTGCTTGATTTTTTTTTTTTATTATTTCTATCTCTTTATTAGATTTCTCTGATAGGATTCTGAATTCCTTTCCTGTGTTGAAGTTCATTGAGCTTCTTCAGGACAACTATTTTGAAATGGTTTGAAAGGTTACACATCTCCATTACTTAGTTTGAAAGGTTACACATCTCCATTACTCCTGAATCAGTCACTGGTACCTTATTTAGTTTGGTGAGGTCATATCTTCCTGCTTGTTCTTGATGCTTGTGGATGTTCATTGATGTCTAGGCATTGAAGAGTTAGATGTTTATTTTAATCTTCGCAGTCTGCACTTGTTTGAATCAGTCCTTACTGAGAAGGCTTTCCAGATAATCAAAAGGAATTGAGTATTATGATGCATTAGCACTAGGGATACCCCTGGCCCAATAATGTCATGACTCTTGTGGCCACCTGGTAGTACTGCCTTGGTAGAATTGGGTAAGATATAGGAGAATTCCCTGAATTACCAGGCAAAGTCTCTCACTCTCTTCCTACACTCTCTGTGCTGGGCTGCTGGAGTTGGTGGATGTGTGGGGTGGGCACTCCATCATGGTCATCAGCACCAGGTCAATCTTGAGGATAGCCTTGTCTCACCCAAAGACCGTGTGGTTGTCTGGCTATCTCTGATGTTTATGCAAAGTCCAAGGGAACTTTATCAGCAGGTAGAGAATGCTGCAAGATTTGGGTCCTTCCCTTCAGGGTAACAAGTTTCCTTCTGGTCTAAGGTGAGTCCAGAAACACCGTCCAAGAACTAATGGCATTCAGAGGCTTCAGAAATTTTCTTGTTACTTTATTTTAGTGTGGCTGAGCTGGTACTCAAGTTGAAAAACAAAATCCTCTGAGCTCTTCCCTTTCTTATCCCCAAGTGGAAGAAGACTCCCCCTGAGCTGAACTCCCTATAGTTGGAGGAGTGGCTTGGCTACCCCTGCTGATGTCTCACCAGGTCATGTGCACCTCAAGGTGCACTGGCTCTGAACAAGCACATCTGTAGGAGTTGCCCAAGGACTGTAGCTTTTGTGGTTCAACTACTTTATGAATTTAGTCCAAGCCCTGGGCTCCTTTTTTTGTCAGCTGGTGTTAGCTCTAGCTAAAACTTGGATTTCAGGGTGAAGATCCCTCTGGACAGGCTAGTCATTTCCATGGGTGGGATAGGCAATATAAGATTACCTTTTCTGCTTTTTCCTGTACATTTTTCCTTTATATTAACATTTTATCAAGTTTTTAACATTAAACCAGGGTTTTAACATCAAATGTTTAACATTAAACATTAAAATATAATAGTTCACCCAATTTTTGCTTTTTCTGGAATAAAATTTTTTGCTTGAGTAGGTAGTTGCTGAATTTGGTGTTCATGTGGAGGGACGGTTGCTGAGCATTTATATTCTGCTATCTTTCTCTGCCCCCTCATTACATGCTTCATTTTGCCTTTAGGAAATTTGCTAACTTTTCCTGAAAGCTTATATGTTTGAGAAAACTATTTTTGGAAGTTAATTGGCATACCTGTGTTAAGAGAAGTCCCTGCCTTCCTGCCCATCTCTCTACCTGTCCTTCCATTTTCTTGAGGATTTTTGATGCCAAGTATAATTTTCAGTACTTTTGACCATATATATATATGGTCAAATTTATAAAATTTTGTAAATTTATAAATTTTATAAATATAAAATTTTGGGGGTAAATTTTATGTTCAAGTTTTTGCCAACTTATTTTTTAAATCTTGGTACACACACACACACACACATACATATATATTATTGTTGGGGATTCATTGTTTGCCAACTTATTTATTTATTTATTTTTTGCAGTTTTTGGCCAGGGCTGGGTTTGAACCCACCACTTCCGGTATATGGGGCCAGCGCCCTACTCCTTTGAGCCACAGGTGCCTCCGGTTTGCCAACTTATTTTTAACTGAGTTATTTGTCTTCTAATTTCTGAGACATAAAAATGAATTGTGGATTTTTATTACGGCAACTACTTTCTTAGAGTTACTTATGGCTAGACATTTTCTTCCAGTCTGTGGCTTGCCTTTCATTTTATTAATGCTGTTTGAAAATCAGAACAAAGATGAAAGCCTACATTATTGTCTCCATAGGTGCAAAAAATATTTTCCACAATCAAGCACTCACGTATCACAAAAACTCAATAAACTAGCTAGAGGTTTATCAATTTTATTGATCCTTTTCTTTTTCTATTATTTCTTATTTATTGTCTATTTCATTAATTGTCACTAGTATTTATTATCTTAGTCAGTTTGAACTGCTATGAAAAAAATACCCTAAACTGAATGGCTTATAAACAACAAAATTTTATTTCTCATAGTTCTGAAGGCTGAGAAGTCCAAGATCAAGGGAACATCAGATCTGGTGTCTGATGAAGGCCATCTTTCTTGTTTATGAATGCCTATCTTTTTGTTGTGTTCTGGCATGGTGAAAGGGATGAGCCAGCTCTCTGTATGCCTTGAAAGGACCTATGAGGTCCTTCCCTTTAGAAAGGACCTAATTCTCTGGCCTATTGAGTCAGATTTGGCCATGTGATTTATTTTGGTCAAGGGAATGTAAAGAGAAGTTACACCAGCCATTATTGAGAAACAGCTTCACAGGATTTTGTCATTACCACCCTCTTCACCTCCCCTCTTGTCATTATGGGTGCTGGTGTGTTGCTTTACCATGAAACTTAACGTGTTGTAGAAAGGGGCTGCTCCTTCAGTCCAGATTCCAGATTAGGGTGATAAATGGAGCAGAACAATAGATTACTAGCATCTGTCAATTCACACAAGCAAAAAATAGGCTTTTATAAGTCACTGAGATCTTAGGGTGATTTGTTATTATTATGTGAGCAAAACCGACTCACAGATAAAATGGTCGATATGGAATGAAGGAAATAATCTTTGAAAATGAAGTGATTAAGGATTTAATAGTCCAAAATTTCGAGAGGTCAAAGTCATTCAAATTAATATTCAATCTGCCAAATAACAATGATTGCAATTAGGTTGGAAAGGAATACTGTGTGGCAGGAGTTCAAAACTTCAGTGGATGAGGGCACAGTAATAGGATATTGATAGAAATAAGAAGGGAAGTGATTTCTTAGAGGAGGAGAGAGGGATTTTCATAAGAAGAACAGAAATGCAGTGGGCTACCAAGAATAAGGCGAACTAATTCTACCTCTTGGTCTGCTAATTACTGCATAATGTATAAGCTTACATTGGAATAAATTGTACAGGATGTGGGGACCTTGGACCATGATCACTTTTCAGTAAATGCCATTTTTTAAAGAGAATATGAAAGGATATTGGGTAATAGGAAAGACTTTTTTTTTTAATCAGATTGGGAGCTCCAGAAGCTGTGAATAAGGATTTGAGTGAGGAAGAGTGAAACATTGGGCCAGTTTAGCAAATATGTAGAGAATATGTGATTTGGAGTTAGGATGATAAATAGCCCTGGGGGGCTATGCCCAAGGTCATCAGAAATGGGAGGCTTTCCAGGGTAGTCATGGTGGGAGACTGGTTCCAGCACTGTGATCCTAAATGCTTTCCATGATGCTATCATGGTGTCCAGGGAAGATCCTCTTTCACACCCTAATCTGCTTTTAAGGATGCCTTATACAACTTTGTTTAGAAAACTTTTAATTTTCTTCTTTGCCTTTTGGTCTGTCTTCCATCTCACACTCCAAACTACAACTATTAGCACTTCTGGTCTCCCACAACTGAAGCTCTTCAGCGTTCACCCTCCCACATTACAACAAGTGGTTTAGAAACATTTTCTTCCTTTCACAAGTTTCCTTTAACAGTGGAACTTCAAAAATCATACTAGTCCTCCAAAATAAATGCATGTGATCATAGAGCCTCTGGTGCCCCTTAAGTTTATTCTGTCAGTTTCTATTTAACTTTTCCAACTCTGGTACTCCCTACTGATAAAGATGGTGTACTTTAGGACCTGAAGATATTATAAGCTAGGTGTTCATAATGGCAATAAAATGATCATTTAATATCATAATGTCATGTAACATTTTGTGGTTTCTTTTTCATTTCAACAAGAGTGCTTACTAAAGTTGGGAATATTAAACAAACCCCACATTAATAATTAAATCAAAATGGGGGTGATTGCCCTTTCATGAGCAATCACTAATTTATTAAATTGCTTACTCTCTGAATATTGTTCAGTGTTTAAACACACAGTAGCCATCATTGAGACTGCCAAATTGATAGTTTCTATTTATTTAGCACCTTCTATGCAATACTTCAAATAAGTAAATCAAATGTTGAATACTTTATAGAAATAAACATTGACCTTGAGATTTCTGAATGAATTTCAGCATTGATTATTGTACTCTGCTTATCTTATTAAGTGAGGAGGTCATTTTTGCATTGACAAGACTTTGGTTATGGTTGGCTTCCATTTTTAAACAAACAATTTGAATCTACAAATGTTAAGAGGAGTTCAATAGTAGAGTGAAGAAATCAACAAATCTACTATTTTCTTACATGAGGCTTTCTCTCAGTAAATCAAGAGCTTTGTAAGAAACACAAAGCTTCCACCAATGCTGCTGATGGGGAACAGATATCTTTCTTTACCACTGACATGGTTGAGATTTTCAGAAGGGAAAAAGTATAAATTAATGATGATGGTGATGAAGAAAATAGTTATGATAATAGCTGCCATCTTTATTGAATGTCCCTTTTGTGTCAAACAATTTACATTAATTTCTGTTCTTTGCATAAACACCCTCCAAAGTGGGCTTTAGTTCTCCTATTTTGCAGGTGGAGAACCCCAGACTTAATGAGGTGATATGACCAATTTCCAAATCATACAACTTGTAATGGACTAAATCAGGATCCAGATATAGGACTGTCTCACTATCATGCTCTTAGTCACACAAATATCTATCACCTTTCCAGTACTTTCCAGAAATTATCATTATTTCCTCACTCCTCTTTTTAAAAATCAGGGAAGTAAAAAGTTATTCCTTTTTGGCAAAACATGTCTACTTTCATAATAACAAACCATTTTCATAGTCATTATTTCTATTAATTGTTACCAAAGCCCATGAGATGAGTATTACTGCCAGCCCTAAAAGTGAAGTGCACAGAGTTTGTATAACTTGGTGAAGGCCACATAACTAGTAAGAAAGAGCTGGTAATTTTGCCCCACATCTTCTGATTTTGCATATGTATTTTCTATCATGGCATTGGGTCTCTCAAGTGAATTTTGTATAGCAAGTAACAGATTACGAATTACTTTTATGCATTTTATTTAATGTGAGTCTCCTGGTGCCATATAACAGAGTTTTGTTCTACATTTGGAATTTTATAAAATTTTGTTAGAATTTATTCAGAGGTTGATTGTTGATTCTTACAGAACAGTGTTAGATAATTTTTTAGAAGTCTACCAGTCTCTATTCAAAATCAGACAACTATAGGTCCAAAATGAGTGCCAGTAAATATATTTTTAAATTAAAATAACTATCAGTAAGCAAAAAGCCCCATCTTTCCTATCTCATGGAGGCATTAAGAGTATCAGATAGCTAATGTAGACACTGTTCGGTCCCTTCATTTTACTTTCTTTCCTAGAATAGGGTTGATGTTCCAATAGTTCCTTTCTCTTCTGAATTATAACCTGAGATGATTTAGGTGTTAATAAATAGAATTATGATTGGAGACCTCTGACTTCAAAGCCAGTGTCTCCACCCAGTATGCACCTCTCCTAAACGCTGTGGTGTGTTTGTCCTTCACGCTTTTGCCCACTGCCCTCTTTATGGGTGAACTGGTTTCCATCTCTTTATACTCTAGCTCCTCACATTCCTGATAAATATTTATTCTTGTTCAACAACTCACCTTAAATATTACTATGTTATTCAACACCATTTATTGGCCACTAACTATATGCTCTGGGACCATGCCAATGTTGAGGAAAAAATTAATTAGATAGTTTCTGGTCACAAAGAGCAGCATTGTAGGGGAGAAGACAGACAATTGAACCAATAGCAATGTGATAAATGGCAGAATTCTGTGCTAGCAGAGAGGGAAAGCTTGAAGCAGAGCAGCAGAACCTGTGGCCAAACAGATCCTCCAAAATTGTTTCTTGATCCCTAGTTGGGAACTGGGCATTTCAGATTTTAAGGAACTGTAAAGAGTCATACCTGCCAAAGTCGATTGTGTAGTGGAGATGATAAGACTCTGCAACGCAGATTCTAATCCTGCTGTATTAAGTTTCTTGGCACCCTTTCCACCATCTGTGGTCCCCATAGTGCATATCCACTTGTTACAGTGACAGAGGTCAGGACTTTGTTAGCTTCACTACCTATGGTGAAGACCCACTTGACAGCCTCACCTCACAGTTTTCAAACCTCTTATCACCAAGAACAGTATCTCCACTCCACTTGAAACATCCACCAGCAGGTCACCCTGCAGGCTGTCATGTCATCACCCAGCCCACATTTCTCACTACCAGAGTCTGCACATTAGAAGACTTCCCTTCTATGTCACGGACTATGCCACTGGTGAGCCAATCCTCCACTTTGTCAGACCCATATCTATTTTAGTCATGGAATATTAGATAGGTCACTTAAACCTTTAGACCCCCAGTATCCTTGTCTGTGTAGCAGAGGTCATAATATGGTCCCTACTTGAGAAGCCACTGTCAACATAGCATAAGCTGTGAAAGTGCTTCTGAGTTTTTTCTCCATTTGGTTTGCACTTCTGTGACAATCCCCATATACCACTTATGGAGGGATAATTTATGTAAATTTCTTCTGTCTCCTAATGGGTTCTACACTAAGAAGGAGTACATCTAATTTATTCCTCTCATGAACCTTAGAAATAATAGATAATAAGTAAAAGATTGTAAAGTTTTTAAATAAATAAAATAAAAATTTCAATGTCCTTAAATCATCCTTGATGCTCCATTTTTAATACATTTTCCTCTCTTTATTGAGAGGATTGTTTTAATGTATCTAGTCAGACGGAGAGAAGTTTCTCAGACCCTATTTCCCTGCTGTTTAGTGCTGGGCTTCTCTCTCATGCCTCTGACCTGGCCATCTAACAATAGCCTTTAAACAGAATGGGCGCTGCAGGTAATGCAGATGACTTGGGACTGGGCATTCACTAAGAGTGTCTCACGGCTACAGCGACCTTGACAAGCTTTTTATTTTTTCATGAAATCTTGTCCTCATTTTCTCCATCCTCTCCCTATTTAAGGACGTGAAGCGCTGGTCTGGTAGAAAGACTGCCAGGGATATGAAATTCTCTTGACAATTTTTCTAGGTGCCATGGCTTCATTCCCTTTGGCCAGACTGTTTAACATTTAATAAACAGTTACTGAGCACATATTACTTGCCAAGCACAGTGTCCATATAAGGGGAAAAAAGGAACCAGGAATTCAGAAGAGATACATATTTTATATATATATTTAGACCTGAGAAGAATTTCTCCTATGTGTGTCCTCATTAAGAAGTTAGTTTGCACAATAGAATCACAGGCTTACTTTTCTTATAATGTAAGGATTCTTAAGACTATAAAATGAGGAGGATGGAAAAATTATCTCTAAAACCTCTTCTGGTTTAAACGACTAGCAAATCCTCTAATGCAATTAGGGGCTCAGTCACCCACGAACTGAATAACTGATTCTTAAGACTGAAATTTGTTTCAAGGCAGTTTCACCTTAAAAATCACTGGTTTGTTCTGGCCCATAGTTAGGGCAGACTACAGATGATTATCGTGAAGAATGATAACCAAACATTATGATCATGTCTACACGTGGTCAGTGAATCAAACCAAATTGGGAGTTTAGTCATGATTGATTTTCTTGGCATCCTCCTAGGTGATGACTGTTTTATGGGAGCAAATGAGTGGTTTTGTGAGTGATGGCGCCATGTATTCCTGGCCAAACTGGTGACTGTGTCTGCCACCTGGGATTTTGATGGCAGGAAGCTGTGTTCTGGTGTCTGGCCAGTTGACTCAGCCACAGCCCCAACCCTGAGCCAATGATAGTCCCCAGAAGACCACATCAAATCATCTCTCCAGTCCAACCTCTAAGGCTTTCCAAAAAAAATCTGTGCTCCTCTTTCTATTCCTCTGCTTTCTAGCTGTATTATTTTGAGAAAAAAAAATCAATTTCTATTTCTTAGCCTCAGTTTCTTCCCATATAATATATGAGAAATATCTACTTCACAAGGTAGTGGTGGGATCACATGAGATTTAAGGCTCCCAAAACATAGAGTAGAACTTCAACCAGTAAATCTTACTTTCCTTTTCTCACATCATACTTTCCTTATCCGTGGCTGTTATACCCCTTGGCACAGCAGAGATCTGAAACTTTAATTGCAGCAATTATTTGTTGAGGTAAACCCATGTCCTTAGTTAAACCCAAACCTCCACCCACACACCATTGCACACACACAACTGTGCTCCCTGGCCTGAACACAGGTGGGCTCCACACTACTAGCAGCCCCAGTTGCTCTTGGGGGTTGCTCTTCTCTTTACAGGACAAGTGTGTACTTTCCTTCTCTTCTCTCAACCTCAGCATGTCCCCAACTGCATTCTCAGCCAATAAACATCTTCCTATTCCATGGGGAAAATTGAAGCACTTAGAGGCTCACTTTCTCAAGCCTCCACCACCACATTTGTGCTCCGACCTGTCTCTGTGCTCACAGACCCTACCCCTCTTTTTGTTTTGTAGATAAACTCTGCCTGCATCAATGGCCATCTTTGACCCTGAACATAAGCTTCACCCATAGCACTGGTTCCCAGTAAGCCACATCCTTCTTTTTTTGTAATAACAAATTCTCTCTCTCTCTATTGCACCTTCCTCAATATTAATATGCTTTATTATTCTTATTTAAAACCAAAAACTGTCTTCCTTCTACTTCTTGTTCCCCCAAATTTTAAAAATATTTTTCTTGCTCTTGCTGTCTTGGTTTTTCGCTGTTCTTTTTCTTTCATTTTTTTTCTTGAATTTACCGTGGTCAAGCTTTTGACTTCACCATGGCTCCCTCCTGTTCTTAGTAAAGTCTAAGGTTTTTGCAATGGTCTACAGGGCTCTACCTGATCTGAATCTCAATGGACTGGGCATCTTCTATGTTGTCATATCCATTACTTTGTTCTTGAATTCCATCTTATATATGTGTCAGCAACATTTGTTTCAATCAACTATGCTTGCCCCCAGCCCTTTTTAAAATGTTACCCTTGCCTAGGTTTTGAAATACATATTTTCTAGGTTCACTCCCTACACCAGTGTCTACTTGAAGTTGGTTTTCATTGCCACATCCTTTCCCTTTTCCTGTCTGGTAAATGTTGTGGTATATATACTAATGCCTCTCTAGTCAATGACTCCTGCCCTGGGCTCCATATTTGTTTATCATACTTCCATCATCTTTCTCCACTGAGTGGCTAAAACATGTCTAAAGCCTGATACATACAAAAGATAGCTTTTGACTTTTTTTTTTTTTTTTTCATTTGATACCCATTTTTAATTCCAGTTCCCTCCCAGGTATACCCATGGTTAACAATTTATTATCTTCTTATTTTTTGAGTATTATTTTTTACTTTTATTTTTTTTTTATTAACTCATAGCTGTGTACATTAATGCTATCATGGGGCACCATACACTGGTTTTATAGACCATTTGACATATTTTCATCACACTGGTTAACATAGCCTTCCTGGCATTTTCTTAGTTATTGTGTTAATACATTTACATTCTACATTTACTAAGTTTCACATATACCCTTGTAAGATGCACCATATCTTTAACTCTATGCCCCCTACTCAGTTTTTTCCATCTTAGCAAGCAATATAAATTTTTTTCCTTGCAGTTGCTTGGGCTGAAGACCAGGAGAGATTCTTCTTTTGAGTTTTTCTCTCATCACAAATTCATTCCATTAGCAAATATTATTATTATTATTGAAATATATCTTGAATCTGACATGTTTAAATGAATGAACGAAAAGCTTGATGGATGGATATATATATATATATATATATATGCCTAATTTTAATTTCTTTCTATTTCTCTGGAAATTACTCTAAAGAAATCTTGAACAGTATAAAATGAAAGAACTGCATTCTGAAATATCTCACATTAGTTGCATGTAGCAGATACCCAACTAATACTAATGAAATTCAGAAAAGAATTACATTTCAAGTCTCAATTAGTGAATGGATATCATTCACTATTCAAGCCATATAATTTTCTCTAAATAGCTTGAATGTTTCACAAAGATGCTGAAATATTAAAAACTATATAAAATTTAGGGAAATATTCAACTATAAGGAAAAATGAAACATTGAAAAGTAAAGTTACTTATGAGTCACCTTAGTGTAGAAGATAAGGGTGGAAGTAAGTAGACCGGCTAGGAGACAATTTCAAAAATCTAGGCAAAATAGAATTTTTTCTCTTATAGCACAGGTATATAAAGATATCTAGAAAGCACATATCTCTTAAAATTATTACATTGTAACTTTGAGTTCCATTATTCAATGAGAAATGTTATTACAGATTAATTATGGAAAGATTTACTGAACAGTCAAGTCTTAATTGCATTCCTCTTCTATCATGACGAATTATTGGGGAGATGTGAAACTTAGAGAGATAGGATTTAAATGATTGTTAAGTCTCCTGCTTGTTGAAAATTGTTTTGGGATGCTTTGGGGAAAAATCTGAGTTAAATAAAATCAGCAGTTTATTATGTTACCATTTTTCAGAGTTTTAATATGGTAATGTATACTGTGAATATTGAAAAAGGGGGTATAATATGCAGCATTTCCCTAATTTGATCAGATAATTTTTTTCATTTAACACAGATTAATTTCTTGAGACACATTAGTTTTTTTATTTTTTGTGGAACACAATTTGGAAAATTGTTCATAATTAGCAATTTCCTAAATGTCTTAATTTCCCTTAATCTCCAACATGCTGCTTTCCTCCTCTTTTGACATAGTTCTCCATATTTTAACTTGATGTCATCCTATGTCTTAAGACTGACAGAAGAAAGAGCTCTCCCATCTATTACATGAGGCAGGGTAGCTTGAGAATGATGTTAGTTCTAGATTTTAGAGAATGCAATATGAATATATGCACTATTACTATAAGTACTTTTTGATATACTCTTTTTCACAAGGACTATATGGCCTTCTTCTTCCACTGGAGTGGACTCTTAACTACAGTTATATTTTACATACATGCATATACACACACATTTTAATTTAGCAATGATATACCTAGCATAAAAACACAGATATTAAGTGCTCTACTCAATGAGATTTGACAATTGCATACATTCAAAAAGAAAAATCAAGGGCAGCGCCTGTGGCTCAGTGAGTAGGGCACCGGTCCCATATACCGAGGGTGGTGGGTTCTGGCCCTGGCCAAACTGCAACAAAAAAATAGCTGGGTGTTGTGGGAGGTGCCTGTAGTCCCAGCTACTCAGAAGGCTGAGGCAAGAGAATTGCCTAAACCCAGGAGCTGGAGGTTGCTGTGAGCTATGATGCCATGGCACTCTACCAAGGGTGGTTTCCTTCCCATATTCTCACTGAACATAACTCCTGATTTCTACCATTATAGATTTATTTTACCTCTTCTTGTTCTTCCTCTAAATGGAACCATTTGGAACATATTCTTTTTTTTCCAGCTATTTTTATGCTTTGTGCAAACTGGTTCTGAGATTAATCCATGTTGTTATATCAGTTGTTTATTTTTTTGTATTGCCAAGTAGTATTCTATTTTAACCTGAAATGTATCAAGTTTTGTTTAGTCATTGTCCTGTTGAAAACCATTTGGGTTGCCTATAGCTTTTTATTTTTATGAGTAACATTTCTGTACACATTCTTGAGCAAGTCTTTTTATTGGTCATTTCTCAGGGGTAAATATATGAGGGCAAGTACTTGTTCATAGTGTAGCTGTACCTTTAAGTTTATAGGATAGTGCAAATAGTTTTCTAAAGTAGTTTCATCATTGTACATGTTACCAAAAATATATAAGAATCCCCAATTTTCCACATATTTACTAATATTTTCATTGTATATATATATATTTTTTTACAATTTTAGCCATTTTGTAAATGTGAATTGGTAACATGTTGTTAATTTGGTTTGCATTTCCATAATGATTGACAGTGAGCACTTTCTTGTGGGCTATCAATTATTTGTATATTGAAGTATCTGTTTCTGTCCTTTGCCTAGTTTTATTGAATTGTGGGTCTTTTGTCTATTGATTTTTAAGTGTTTTTTAAGTGTTCCCTTTGTATTCTGGGGAAAAAAATTCTTTGACAGAATATGTAGTACAAATATATCCTTCCAGGCTATGGAATAATTTTCTTAATGGTGTATTTTGATGAACAAAAAATTTTAACTTCAGTGAGGTCTGGTTTATCAATGTTTCCTCTGATGGTATAGGCTGAGTATTCCTTATATGAAATTGTTGGGACTATTTTGGGTTTTTGAGTTTTTCTTATTTACATGTACATAATGAGATACCTTGGGGATGGAACCCAAGGTTTAACACAAAATTTATTTATGTTTTATATATAAGTTCTACCAATTACATTAATGAACTTGCCACTGTGCACGTATGTTGGCAGCACTGTACAAACAGCTCAGTAATGTCTTCTAACCTTGGTATATCAGTGTCTCACAGATGCATTATGTTAATGTGTGGCAGTGCCTTGCTGAGTGGTGTTCATTAATGTTGTGTGTTTTTGAGTGGCATTGTGAGAATGTCAGAGCTTAAATTAGAGCAATGAACAAACATTCAAAAATTTCTTGTCAAACTTGGAAAGAATGGAAGTGAAATCAGAGACATGTTAGTCAAAGTTTATGGGTATAATGTCATGAAGAAAAAGGCAGTGTATAAATGGATTCAACTTTTTTTCTGAGAGGAGAGAAAGCATTACTGAGGAGGAGAAGTCAGGGTAGTCAGTAAGGAGCATAACTGACAAAAACATTACAAAAATTCATGGAGTTGTGCATCATAATCATTAGGTGATGATGAGAAGCATAGCAGACCAAGTAAACATGGAGAGAGAAACAGGAAAATCTTAATTGAAAATTTTGGCCAATGACTCATCGCTCTTGCATCATGACAATGTACCAACTCACACAACACTGTCTTTGAGGGAGATTTTAGCCAGTAAACAAATAATTATATTGGAACACCCTCCATACTCACCTGATATGCCCCCCAATGACATTTTTCTTTACTTGAAGATTAAGGAAATAGTGAAAGGAAGACATTTTGATGACATTCAAGACATCAAGGATCATAAGAAAAGAACTTGGATGGCCATTCCAGAAAAACAGTTCCATGATTGCTTTTAAGAATGGAATAGGTGTTGGTGTCAGTGCATACCTTCCCGAAGGGAGTACTTCAAAGGTGACTGTAGTGATATTTAGCAATGAAGTATGTAGCACTTTTTCTAGGAAGGTTTGCAAACTTAATTTTCAGACCTTATTTACCTTATACACGTAGGCTGAAGGTAATTTTATTTCAAATTTTAATATTTAAGCATTTTAAATAATTTTGTGTATAAAACAAACTTTCTATGCATTGAAAGCACAGAAAGCAAAGATGTCACTACCTCAGCCACCTATATAACATTCAGAGATGTATGTTGGCAAAAAATTCTGTTTGAATTTTTTCAAGAAAAATATTTTTTCTCTTGGTGTTGTAGATCAAACTGTGGATTGTGTGTCTGCATTTTGACTATGACCCATCACATGAGGTCATGTGTGGAATTTTCAACTTTCAAATGAAAGATGATGCTCAAATTATATTGTTTTTATGTTTCATCTAAGAAATCTTTGTTTAACAGTGATCATGAAAATATCCTTACATATTTTCATCTAAACACTTTATTGTTACAGCTTTATGTTTATATTCATTTCCACCTCAAATTAATTTTTGTTTCAGCAGTGAGATAGAGGTCGAGATTACCTTTTTCTCTGATGGATATCTGGTGGGTCAGTGCCATTTATTAAAAAGCCTTTCCTTTCACCACTGAGATAATTTGGTGTCCCTGGCAGCCACGATTGTATTATTTGGTTTTATCATTATGGCTTCAGATAATAGAACACATTCATTCATTTTGCTAATAATCATTATACCGCCATTCTGAGTTAGGAAACACAATGACAAGAGTTATGATTTCTTTCCTCAATGTGGATTAGTCAGGCAAATTTTTAGTGTTTTTTTCTTTCTTTCTTTCTTTTTTTTTTTTTGAGACAAAGTCTCACTCTGTTGTCCACACTAGAATGCTGTGGTTTCAGCCTAGCTCACAGCAACCTCAAACTTCTTGGCTCAAGCCATCCTCCTGCCACAGCCTCCCTAGTAGCTGGTGGGACTATGGACATCCCACCAACACCACATCCAGCTAGTTTTTCTGTTTTTAGTAGAGATGGGGTCTTTCTTCGGCTGTTCTCAAACTCCTGAGCTCAAGGGATCCTTCTGCTTTGGCCTCCCAGTGTGCTAGAAGGCCAGCCACCTAGCCTGGCTATCAGCAATGTTTTAGTAACTCAAATTTTGTCTCAAAGTCATTTAGATTTAAGGATGTATATACTCTTTCATGAATGAGGTTCTGTGGTAGGTAAACTTCAGCATTTATTAACTGTGTGGTTCAGTTATATCATCAAGGTCTCAGATTATTTTCATCTCTCTAGCTTGCCACTCTCAATCGACTGGCTGAATCCTCAGGCCACAAAGAAGATTGTTGCAGCAGTTATGAGCATGATCACTAGACGAAATTACACCCAGAGGCAGATGACAACTTGTTTTACCTTTGTCTCTGATTTTGGTGAGAGGACTCTTTTCACAGGATTCCCTCAGTGGACTCTCTTAAGTGTCACTGAGAACATAACTTTCTGGGGTCAAGCACTGGCCAAAGGAATGAGATTGCACCTAGACCCATCAGCCCCACCTCCTCCTGGGCCTGTGATGAGGCTGCTTCTGTGGAGGCAACAAACAATTTTCAGGAGTGCTAGGCACCTGACATTAAACTAAATTATTATGAATAAGCCAGAGAGGTTGCTGGGGGTAGTCAACCACTAGCATTGATAGTGTGCTCCTTGTGATTAATTAGGGAAGTAAATTAACAAGCAAGAAAGGAAACAATTCGATTGCGATGAGTATTAAAATGGAACTCACAAATCCCCTATGATAAAGAGTAAATGAAGTGATGGGCAAGGAATTCCCATTTATGGTGGAATGTCCAAGGAAGACCTCTTGGAGGCAATAACATCTAAGGGGAGATGCAACTGAGAGAATAAGCAAATTGTGTTACATCTGGAGGAAGAATGTTTTCGTTAAAGGGAGCAGGGAGTGCAAAGTCCCCAAGGAGGAAAAGCCTGCCATTTTCTGAGAACTGCAGAAGCCTGCCGTGTCTGGAGTCTAATACATGAAGGTGAAGGTAGCACAATGCAGCATCAGAGAAGTAGGAAGGGCCATTTATGAATCTGGGGTCTTGGTCTCCCTGGGTTAATTTGGATATTCACATTTTCTCCCCTGAGAATTCAAAATAAAGAATAGTAGAATGAATTTCAGTTTGAATTGGCATCTTCAGAGGAAAGGCATTAATTGGGGAGCTAGAGTGGGGGTGGGAAAGTGAGGGATAATCTGCCTGGCCCACGGAATGAGAAGCAAAGAAACACCTGCAAAGAGAAAAGGAAGGAGCAGATGTGTGGAAAGAAGCTGAGACAAGGCAGTAGACAGAGAGAAAGCCCCAATTGCTTTTAGTTTTAGTTTTAGTTCCAGAACCTTCCATGAATCCCTGCTCTAACCCTTTCTTTAAATTGCATGAATAAGCTGGATTCATTTAGTCAATTCACCTTTCTGCTTAAGTTAACTTGAATTGGATTTTATTACTTGCAACTAAAAAGCCGTTAATCAATACACATACAATTTCTGCAGTTTGACATTCCACAAAGCAGGTTAACTAAAATCAAGTCATCTACACGAGTAAATCTCAGGTAAGAATTGCCTTTCCAGATTTGGTTATTTCTTTTGAAGAAGCAATTAAAATGCTAGCAGAGTAAAAACCAAATGAGGACAAAAAAGGGAAAGAAAACCCCTTATGACCACAACTAATCCATTTCATATAAATATGTGCTTTTCATATGTCCATAAAAACTGTTCTGTTTACATTCTATACTTTTATGCTTATTTAGCCCATATTTTTGAGACTTGATCACATTTTATTACATAGTGTTCTTCTCCCTTTGTGACAAATTATCAGGACATGAAAAATTAACCATTTCTACTGCTGGGGTCAGACTAAACATTTCTTAACAGAACATAAATTTCCTTTCATTCCTTCTTATTCTTTTCATCACATTTACTGGAGAGCTGATTCTTTTGTCACTCTTGAAAACCACACTTTTTTTTCTGCCTACAGGGATAGTTTTCATATATACTCCTGAATTTGTTTTGCTGTTTCCCTCTTTCCTTCTGAGTCTTTTCTTTACCCTTTGTTTGATACGTTGTGAGTTCCATTTCTCCTTAGTGCTTATCCAAATGTTCTTTCAAAGTATAGTTTAGGTTTAATATTCTGCTGAAAACCTTTGGTTGTTTCGGGACCTACATAGATTTTTGCTTCTTTGATGTCCTCTTGCTGTTATAGGCAAAACTATAGAATTTAGAACATAATCTTTCTCTCTCCTTTTTTCTCTACAAAAATATTCATTTCCTCTGTTAGCTCTGCAGTCATAAATTTTGGAGAAAGGGATCTTGGTTTTACTTGCCATACCAATTAGAATTGTGTTTTGCTGTGTAAAACAATAAACCAAAGTACGGTGATTAAGCAGAATAGTGGTTTATTAATTGCTAATGGGTGGAACTTGCAGTTTCAAGAGGTTACAACGGTTACAATGTCTTCAGAGACTTGTGTTCTTGGTTTCCTTTTACTCTACCATCTTTGTTTATGACTTCTATTCTCAACAGTTGCTTTATTATTCAAGATGGTTAACACATTTGTCAGCATCCTTGGGAGGAGGATAAAGGAAGGAGAATGGATGGACAAAGTAGCTATTCTAGAAGCCTCCAACATTGACTTTGTGGTTCTTGCATGGTGCTTGGAACAGGGTAAGAATAATTCAGGGAGCATTCACTATGTACCAGGAACTGTGCTCCACGCCTTATGGATATCATCTTACATACTCTACTCACTCACTATGGCATATGCAATACTTAGTATAGTCCCCATTTTATGCATTTGTCATTTGAGGCTAGAAAAGCTACATGCTCCAGAACCAGGAATTGGCAGAATTTGGACTCAAAACCAGATTTACCCATCTCCAAAGACAGTAAGAAAGAGTGCTCAGTAGTTTTTCTAGATTAGGTCAGAAGACTAGAACTAAAGGCACACACTTTATGGGTTAACAAAACATTTGGCAAAGCAATAATTAGAGAAAATATTCCAAAAATGAAAGAGTGAATAATAACTCAGAGATGTACGCATGCATGCCCTAGCATGCATGACTTCTGACTCTGAGATCTACTCTAGCTGTATGGACTAAAGTAAGTAATCTAACCTTTTGGGATTATATTTCTTATTAATGCATAGAGTATATAATGGAATACTGGAAAGGCCTGCTAAAGGCTCAGATAAAGGCTCCATGCTAGCAGTGGACAACACTGAGGAATGGGAGTGCTGTTCTTTAGGATGTTGCATCTATGCTGATATATGTTTTATATTCCAGTCTGGTATTGAACAGCGCCTCCTCCATTCATTCCTGTTCCCCTGGAACCTGTGAATGTGGCCTTATTTGGAAATAGAATCTTCACAGATATAATCATTTTACAATGAGGTCATACTGGATTAGGGTAAACCCTAAATCCAATGACCTGATGCACTTATGAGGGAAGAGGGAAATTTGAACAGATTCCTAGAGAGATGCAGGGAAGAAAGACACATGATGAAGGAAACAAAGATTGGAGTGATGCAGCTGCAATCCAGGGAACACCAAGTGTGGATGGTAACCACCAGAAGCTAGGAGGGAGCAAGGAATGATTTGCCGTAGATAATTTTTTTTTTTTTTGGCCAGGGCTGTGTTTGAACCCGCCACCTCCGGCATTTGGGACCGGCACCCTACTCCTTGAGCCACAGGCGCCGCCCTGCCATAGAGAGTTTTGAGATCTTAAGTTTAAAGGAATACATTTTTGGGTAATTTGTTGAGCCAGCTATAGGGAACTAATGTAGTTTCCCAGTAGACTAAGTGCTTGAGTCTGACAGCTAAAGGGTAGGGAAGTAGGATTGGCTCTGTCACCATCAACCTGCAGTGACCCCCTTGTGTCTCCTGTCCCAACAGCTTTGTCTTATGCCAGATTAGCTGTCTTGGTTCCTGGGGTGGGGATGAAATAATAGGGAGTAGGTTCTAGAAGGAGACATACTAGTTCCATTTTATTTTTTATTTATTTATTTATTTTATTTTATTTTTTTGTGGTTTTTCGCCGGGGCTGGGTTTGAACCCGCCACCTCCGGCATATGGGACCAGCACCCTACTCCTTGAGCCACAGGTGCTGCCCTACTAGTTCCATTTTAAAGCAATAGTTAAAATGTCTTTACCATATTGGGCATGTCATGCAGAGTAACAATAAGCAAAGAAAAGACTGATAATACTTTTGGGATGATTGATGCCAATTATCATGCAGAGTTAGGGCTGCTGAAACACAGACGTCAGAGAGGAGCATATCTAGAATCTAAAAGATTCACTGTGGCATGTCTTGGAGTTCCATGCCTACTGAGAATGGTGAACAGGTACCTGTTACAATCAGTGCTTGACAAGGGCAAGGCAACTGGGATGAAGGTTAGCTCCAGTGCTGGCTGATGGGGAGGAAAATCTGAGCATGGTCATGCTGGAGGAAGGTGATGAATGTCAATTAGAGGCAGTCCTTGGGTTATGAATAACATAGGTTCTGTGAGTTTGTTCTTCAGTTGAATTTGTTTGTAAGTTGAAACAGGTACGTTTACCTATTACCCATAATAGCCTTCATTCATAAGTGCAAGCTATATGTCAGTCAGATGTTTCTAAGTCGGGGACTTACTGTAACAGCCTTCAGTTGTTCCACTAACTCTCTCATACTACTTACATACAGAGATTGTGGCAATTCACAATTTTAAATAGAATTCAAGGGGTGGACATAACAGAGATCTAAGTTATAGAGGGGGTGGATTGTATTGGACACCTCTTATATGCTTTTCAAATTCACTTTGTCCCCTCTGTGATTTTAGCCCTACTGCAGTTTGACTAGTTTTGCATTGGTGAAGCCTGACAATCCTTCTACTTGGGACTATACCTCATACCTCTTGTTTCTTTTCTAAAAGTTTTGCTGATGCCACAATCTTGGACACTTGCTGAAATCTACTTGATATTTATGCCCCTGAGGCCACTGTTGGAAAGTAGAAAGAGCTAGTGGATACTTTTGTCTCTCTACCATACCCATGGTGTAAACTTTGAGACTCACTTCAGAAAACTCTTCAGAATGTCTCATGGAGTTGCATACCACTCACCCATATATATGGCCAATTTCAACTGCTGAATCAACTCTTCCTCCTCCCCCATTTCACTCCCCTTATAACTTATTTTCTCTCCAGGGCATCACGTCCCAAATAAATGACCTATGTGTCACCTTTCTCAGCCTTGGTATTTGGGGAAACACAAGCTCAATAGAAAAAAAAAAAAAGGTTTAATATTTTTTCTGCCTAAGGCAGAAATATCTAACAGCATTTGATGTTACATTGCTCAAAATATTTCAGTTTAACAGAGTAAAAAAAAAAACTATACTCAAAGGACTAACTTCTCATGTGTATTTTTTGACATCAGTGACCTTCAGTAATGTACTTTTGCATTGAGGGATCTTCCTTATACTTTCTGACAAAGATAGGATCTTGAACTAATTTATTTAGTATCCATTCTGGGTTCTTGACTATTTCTGCTTAGGCTTTTAGCATCTACGTAAGAATAAATCCCAATAACTTTTCCTGAAGAGGTCATAGCTTGAGATAAAAATGCCAAAAACATGTACATATTAGAACGCTCTGCTGCCTTTCACAGTGGGGTTCAGGAAAATGTGCATGTATTTGGTTTTCTGACCTCTGACTTCATCCCATCAGGGTTTCAATCATTTTCAGTTATATTAGGCCTTCATGGAGAGGAGCAAACTTATTCCTGGGTCACCACAGCTGTATCATCCGTCTCATGTGTGTTTTACACAGAACTTAAAGCAGTGTATTAATTTCTACTACTTTGAGATCTAATTCACTATACTTTATCTGACTTACTTCTATTTGTCAGAAAATAGTGTACCTGTTTTAATAGTCCATGGAATTCAGTCAGAGTAGAGTAGTGGCCTGCAGGAGGTAGCAGTCATCTGACAGACAAGTCCCAGCACCCGACAGGTTGAATTTCTTTATGACTGTGTTTAAAGACATCCTTTGAAGACTGTTAAAAAATATTTTGTGGGAGATGTAAGACAACCCATTAGGAAGGCCTTGCATAGGAGGAGGAGTTGAGAATCAGAAAAATTAGCATTGTTTCTATTAATGTGATTTTCTTTTTCAGTATTTATTATTCTGTTAAGATGGGTGTGAACTCAGATCAAGATATTATTCTCATTTTCAAGTGAGAAAGTTGACACAAAATAAGGGCAAATTACTATTTGGGAATCAGTCAATGGGAAAGTGGTAAATCAAAAATAAAATTCTGAATGCTATGCTGGGCAGTGATATTTGGTCCTGAGTCAAGTACATTGGCTGGAGTTTTGAATTTCCCAATGTCTTTTCCTACAAATTTTGGATAGAGTTGATTCCTCTTTGTCAGTTACTGTTTTTTATACTTTAAAGGCTTGTTCTTTTTCTCTTCTTTTTGCCATTTTTCAAAGTTTCTCCCACACTGCCTTTTCTGTCACACACATGCCCACTCATGAGATAGGTTGGGCACTATGTGATAGCCACAGGTGGCTGCTGAGCATTTGAAATGTGGTAATGGGAGGTGAGTAGTGTATATAACGTCATCAGATCTCAAAGACTATGTATAAAAACAGAGACTAGAAAATATCGCAATACATTTTGTATTTATTGCAAGTAGATATGATAAGACGTGTTTTGGATACTATGGATTAAATATATTGTTAAAATTATTTAAACTATTTTACTTTACTTTTTAAAATACGATTACCAGATAACTTAAAAATTACACATTAATATACATGACTCACATTTGTGGCTCAAATTATATTTCTTTCCTTTTTTTTTCTTTTCAAGGACTTTTTAATGTTTCATTGAATAGCAGTTTTTTTAAATTAAGTCTATATACATAGATCATGAATACATTTATGCCTTTGTGGGATTCAATGTGTTGATTATTTGTACAAATTGGAATGTTTACACCCTACTAATTAACATAGCTTTCACCTCATTTAATTAATCACAGTGTTAAGACATTTGTGTTCTGCACTTGATTTGACTTGTACCCTTGCAATATGCACCATAGGGTGCATATTGGGTTCCACCATTAACCCTCCCCTCCCTCTATCGAACCACCCCTATCCCTTCCCTTCCCACTCCCCTTCCCTCCTTCATCCTGGGCTATAGTTCTGATTCATCTTTCATATGAAAGTGTGAGTGATTATAAATTGGTTTCATAGTAGTACTGAGTACATTGGATATTTTTTTCCCATTCCTGAGATACTTTACTAAGAAGAATATTTTCCAGCTCTATCCATGTAAACATAAAGAGATAAAGTCTCCATCTTTTTTTAAGGCTGCATAGTATTCCATGATATATATACCTTAATTTATTAATCCATTCGTGGGTTGATGGGCACCTGGGCTTCTTCCATGACTTGGCTATTATGAATTGAGCTGCAATGAACAATCTGGTGCGAATATCTTTGTTATCAAGTGATTTTTGGTCTTTTGGATATATGCCTAGAAGAGGAATTGCAGGATCAAATGGCAGGTCTACATTTATATCCCTGAGTCTTCTCCAAACTTCTTTCCAAAAGGAACATATTAGCTTACATTCTCACCAGCAGTGCAGAAGTGTTCCCTTTTCTCCACATCCATGCCAACATCTGTAGTTTGGGGATTTTGTGATGTGGGCTACTCTTACTGGAGTTAGATGATATCTCAAAGTGGTTTTGGTTTTCATTTCTCTGATGATTAAAGATGATGAGAACTTTTTCATGGATGTGTAGACCGTGCACCTGTCTTCTTCAGAGAAGCTTCTGTTCATGTCTCTTACTCACAATGAAATGGGATCACTTGTTCTTTTCTTATTAATAAGTTTGAGTTCTCTGTGGATTCTAGTTGTTAGACCTTTGTTGGAAATATAACCTGCAAAAGTCCTCTCCCATTCTGAGGGCTGTCTACTTGCTTTACTTACTGTGTTCTTGGCAGTGCAGAAGCTTTTTAGTTTGATCATATCCCAGTAATATATTTTTGGTGTTACTTCAATTGCCTGGGGGCAATTGCCTCATAAAGTATTCTCCCAGGCCAATTTTTTCCAGTGTTTCCCCTGCACTCTCTCCAAGAATTTTTATAGTTTCATGTCTTAAGTTTAAGTCCTTTAACCCGTGAGAGTCAATTTTAGTTAGAGGAGAAAGGTGTGGGTCCAGTTTCAGTCTTCTACAAGTCGCCAGCCAGCACCATTTGTTAAATAGGGAATCTTTCCCCTGATTTATATTTTTGATGGGCTTATCAAAGATCAAATGATGATAAGTGTCTGGGTTCATCTCTTGGTTTTCAATTCTGTTCCATACATCCACCTCTCTATTTTTGTCCCAGTACTATGCTGTTTTGATCACTATAGATTTATTGTATAGTCTGAAGTCTGGTAGTGTGATTCCTCCTGATTTGTTTTTATTTCTGAGTAATGTCTTGGCTATTCAGGGTTTTTTATGTTCCCATATAAAATAAGTACTAAGTTTTCCAGGTCTTTAAAGTATGACAGAGGTGCTTTAATAGGGATTGCATTAAATCTGTAGATTGCTTTGGGTTATATAGACATTTTAACAATGTTGATTCTCCCTAGCCATGAGCATGGTATATTTTTCCATTTGTTAACATCTTTAGCTATTTCTTTTCTCAGAGTTTCATAGTTCTCTTTATAGAGATCTTTCACGTCCTTTCTTAGATACATTCCCAGATATTTCATCTTCTTTGGCATTATAGTAAAGGGAATAGAGTCCTTAATTGTTTTTTCACCTTGACTATTGTTGGCATATATAAAGGCTACAGATTTGTGAGTATTGATTTTGTATCCTGAAACAGTGCTGTATTCCTTGATCACTTCTAGGGGTTTTATAGTTGAGTCCCTTAGTTTTTCCAGATATACAATCATATCATCTGTGAAGAGTGACAGTTTGATCTCCTCTGACCCTATTTGGATACCCTCAATTGCCTTCTCTTGCCTGATTGCAATGACTAAGACTGCCATTAAAATGTTAAAAAGTAGTGGAGACAATGGGCAACCTTGCCTGGTTCCTGATCTGAGTGGAAATGGTTTCAATTTAACTCCATTCAATACAATATTGTCTGTGGGTTTGCTGTAAATAGCCTCTATCAGTTTAAGAAATAAATGTTCCTTCTGTACCAATTTTCTTAAGCATTCTAATCAAGAAAGATGCTGGATATGATCAAAAGCTTTTTCTGCATCAATTGAGAGAATCATATGGTCTTTGTTTTTTAATTTATGTGATGTATTATATTTATAGATTTACATATACTGAACCATCCTTGGGACCCTAGCATGAAACCCACCTTGTCATTGTGCATAATTTATTTGATGTGTTGCTGGATTCTGTTTGCTAGGTTCTTATTGAATATTTTTGCATCAGTATTCATTAGAGATATTGGTCTATAATTTTCTTTTCTTGTTGGGTCTTTTCCTGGTTTGGGGATCAAGGTGATATTTGCTTCATAGAATGTGTTGGGAAGTATTCCTTATTTTTTTATGTTTTGGAAAAGGTTAAGTAATATAGGTACTAGTTCATCTTTAAAGGTTTGGTAGAATTCTGATGTGAAGCTATCTGGTCCCGGGCTTTTGTTTTTGTGGAGATTTCTTTTTTTTTTTTTTGGTTTTTGGCCAAGGCTGGGTTTGAACCCACCACCTCCGGCATATGGGACCGGCGCCCTACTTCTTGAGCCACAGGTGCCGCCCTGGGGAGATTTCTTATAGTTGATGCTATTTCAGAACTTGATATAGGCTTGTTCAACATTTCCACTTCTTTCTGGCTAAGTCTAGGAAGGTGGCATGGTTCCAAGTATTGGTCTATTTCCTTCAGATTTTCATACTTCAGAAAATAGAGTTTTTTGGTAATATTTATTAAGGATTTTTTGAATTTCTGAGGAGTCTGTTGTTATTTGGGCTTTATCATTTCTGATTGACGAAATCAGGGATTTTACTCTTTTATTTCTGGTTAGGTTAGCCAAAGGTATATCTATTTTATTGACCTTTCCAAAAAACCAACTTTTTGAATGATTGATCTGTTGTATAATTTTTTTTGTTTTCAATTTAATTTAATTCTGCTTTAATTTTAGTTATTTCTTTTCATCTGCTGGGTTTGGGGTTAGAATGTTCTTCCTTTTCCAGTTGCTTGAGATGTCCCATTAAGTTGTTACTTCCTCTCTTTCCTTCTTTGAGGAAGGATTGCAATGCTATAAATTTCTCTCTTAGGACTGCCTTTGGGCTATCCCAGAGATTCTGGTAATTCGTGTCTTCATTGTAGTTTTGTTCCAAAAATTTGGCAATTTCCTCTTTAATCTTATCTATGACTGAGCTATCATTCAGCTTGAGGTTATTTATTTTCCATGATTTTGTATGATTATGCAGATTCCTGTTGTTAGTGAGTTAAACTTTTATTCCATGATGGTCCGAGTAAATACGGGGAATAATTTCTATTCTTTTAAATTTGCTGAGTTTAGACTTTTAATCTAAGATGTGATCAATTTTGGAGGATGTTCCATGGACTGATGAGAAGAATGTATATTCGGTTTTGTTAGGATGAAATTTTCTGTAGATGTCTGTTAAATCCAATTGTTTAATGGTTAAGTTTAAGTCTAAAATTTCATTGCTTAATTTCTTATTGGAGAATCTATCCAACACTGCCAAAGGGGTGTTAAAATCTCCGACTATTATGGTGCCAGAGGAAATCAAGTTGCTCATGTCTGTTACAGTCTCTCCTATAAATTGAGGTGCATTCTGGTCAAGTGCATAAATGTTAATAATTAAAATCTAATTATGTTGAGTATTGTCCTTAGCAAATATGAAGTGACCATCCTTATCTTTCTTTACTTTTGTTGGTTTAAAGGCTATTATATCTGCAAATAAAATTGCAACACCTGCTTTTTTCTGATTTCCATTTGCCTGAATAATAGATGACTATCCCTTCACTCTAAATCTATATTTATCTTTTAAGGTAAGCTGAGATTCTTGTATGCAGCAGATATCTGGCCTGAGTTTTTGTATCTAGTCAGCCAACCTGTGCCTCTTTAGAGAACAATTTAAGCCAATCACATTAATTGAGAGTATTTATAAGCCTGTTAGTATTTTGGGTATTGAGTTTTTCAAAAGTCCAGTGGTCATTTTTAATCCTTCTGCCACTGTGGAAGTTGGAGTTTGATCAAAAGATTCTGAGTGAGTTTACTTTGGTGGTAGAGCATTGTGCTTGTTATTGTGGAGGATGGGTCTGAGAATATCCTGGAGAGCTGATTTAGTTATGGCAAATTTCTTCAATATGTGAATGTCATTAATGTATTTAATTTCTCCATCATAAATGAAACTTAGTTTAGTTGGATACAGGCTCCTGGGTGGAAAGCTATTTTGTTTTAGGAGGTTAAAGGTTGATGACCATCCTGTTCTAGCTTTAAAAGTTTCAGCAGAGAGATCTGCAGTCACTCTAATATTCTTCCCCTTTGTAGATTATGGTTTTCTTATGTCTGGCTGCTTGCAGAATTTTCTCCTTCATATTAATTTTGGCAAAGTTAAGTATGATGTGTCTAGGAAATGTTTTATTTGGATTGGATTGTGCTGGGGTTCTGAAAATGCTATCTGGATTTCAAAATCTCTTGCCATGTTTGGGAAGTTCTCCTCTATTATCTCTTTGAGTAGAGCATATGGGTGTTTTGAAGCAACCTCTTCTCCTTCAAGGATTCCATAAGGTGAATGTTTGCTCTTTTGTATTGGTCCCACAATTCTCCACAATTCTCTCAGGGAATGGTCCAGGTTTGCTATCTACTTCTCTTCTTCTTTGAGCATTTGGAGGCATTCAAAAGCTTTGTCTTCAATGTCAGAGATCCTTTCTTCTGCCTGCTCAATTCTCTTACTGAGGGATTCTATTGTATTTCTCAGATCTTTCAGGGCTGTAAGTTCTTGCCTCAATGTGTCAAAATCTTTGGTGATTTTGTCTTTGAATTCATTGACTTCTTGAGACAACTTTTGAATTACTCTTTGAAATTCTAATTCCATCTTTACCTCTATTCTGTTGATCTTATTTGCCATCCAAATTCTGAACTCGATTTCTGACACCGCAGTCATTTGTTTATGAATGGGATCATCTCATGGGTTTGTTTTGTCATTTCTTGGGGGAGTTGATCTACTCTGATTATTCATATTGCCAGAGTTTTCCCACTAATTCCTCCCAATGATTATTTTTCACTGTTTGGCTGGATGGGCAGGTAAAGTAAAATTAGATTGGGGGCTCCTGGAGTTTTGGTTAACTAGCCCTTGGCCAAGGATCTGGGACTGATGACTATAGCTTTTTCCCTGAGAACTTTGCAGAGACCCCATACAGTACTACTCTTTGAGGCTCTGTGGACCTGCTTGGTGTGGTGGAGTTAGGTGGCTCTGTCTTACATTCATCTGGTCTTTGTCTGATCCTAGTGGATCAGTGACTATGGGTTGAAATTTCTGCCATGGAGAAATATAAGCAACTAAGACACCCTGCTCCTGCACAGGCAGCAACTGGAAGAGGAAAATCAACCCTTCCTGTTGCCACACAATCAGAGTACCATCCGAGAGGGTCCTTGAGCGATTGCCCCAGGTTAGGAGTTCCAAACCAATTGACCCAGTCAGTATCATTCTCAAGTGGGAGAGTTCGAAAGGTCTCCAGCAACTTCATAGCAGAGGTCTACTGACTGCTCAAATGTGGCTTGCTCCAGTGGTCTGTGGAGTCAGAAAGGCCTGCCCAGTAGCAGAGTTGGACCAGAGAACTTGTATCTCTTTCCCCACCTTGCACCTCTTTCATGCCCAGTCACTGGTAACCCCATCAGGCTGTGGTCCTGCTCCCTCAAATAAGCAGATGTACCAGGGCTTCATGCCTGTCAGAGTCAAAGGAAAGTCAATGCACCCTTGGCCCAGCCACCACCCTCTGCCCCCAGCTGGCTGGGGGAGCTGACACCTGCCTGCCTTGGGTACTCAATGGCAACTGGGGAGTGTTCCACCTGAGCTCAGTCTGAACCTTAAGATAACAAGTCAGCAAAATATTTTGTCCCTCAGCCACCATGCCTTTGCCCCAGCTGCTCTGCCACACTGGTATCCATATAGGGCAAGTCTGGCTTCCTCTGGCAGTCCTCAGAGTTGGGGAGGTGTCTCTCTAAGATTGGACCCCAGCAGGATCACTCTACTGTTGCTGAATCTTCATGGGAAGTGTCCCTGCCCAGCTCCCAGACAACTCCCATGGCCAGGGAGGCAGTTGTAAGGGGAGCTCTGGGAGCACCGGGCACACAACTCCTGCAGCTGGGCAGGGTAAATGGCCGGTGGTTTTTGCAGGGCAGGGTGCTCGGTGGCTCTGGCAGGATGGGACACACAGTGGCTCTAGCAGGGCAGAGTGGGTGGCAAGTGGCTCTATCTGAGTGGGGGTAGGTTGCAGGGTGCACAGCTCTGGCAGGGTGGAGCATGGGGCTCACAACTGTCCTCTCACAACTGGTTTGCACTTTCACAGAACTAAGCCTGACAGCCTCGCCCTCTTTGTCTACACTACTGCTTGGCTCACTGTTACACTGCAGGTTTTCTACCATGGCCCTTGCAGTGCCCGGACCTGGCAATGAACCGCAGACATTCCAGTCTCTTCAGGAGTTAGGCTTCTGGACCATCAGGCAAGGGGGAAAGGGTGGACTGGAATTTTGAAATGGCAGGGAAAATGTTAGTTCAACTTTCATGCCTGGCAAGAGAGTGCTCAGGGTCACAGCAGAGTCCCTCTGGAGAAGTAGTCCCCACTTTCTGCAACTATCTCCCATGGGGTGAGACAAGAGGTCCTCAGTTCATCACTTGCCTATAGAAAACCTGAAATTTGCTTTCTTGGAGTCGCAGCTTGCCTCAGCAGAGGTGACATGCAGTTATCACTCTTCTCTCTCAACTTGGTTCCCAGTCTTCAGCTTTATTTGGTACTTTCTGGTCATTATCATTCTCTCTGGATGGAAGCTTCTGTTGAAACCTGGCTCCAGTCAGCCATCTTCCAGTTTAAGAACTCAAATTATATTTCTACTGGATAACACTGGCTTGTAAGTGAAGAGAAAGATGATTATTTAAGATTCTAAAGACTAAGGCCAATTAGTGGAGCCCAGAGAGTGCAGAGGCTAAACCATTAAATCTCAGCATCCTCATGGACTTCAGTTTGCACTGGCCACCATTTAAAGCCTCATTTAGTCTGTGAACTTCAGGATGGTAAGTTTAAGACTGGTGCCATTTACAAGTATCACCAGTGGTACTAGATCCACTGCTGGCATGTACAGGGAATCATAAATCTGGTCTGGTGGTTGCTGGAAGACATCCTAGGATAGGGTTGTGTTTGATGTCCATAGCTCCAGTGAGCAGTAATTTCCATGTATGATAAGAGGCAGAACCCCAATTTCAGAAGGCAGGATAGAGGAAGGGCAGCATTAATTTTGTCTCTGTGCTGTCTTAAGGCTCTGACTTCAACTTTGACTATTTTATTTCTAATTTTTTTCCGCATATCTCTCTTCCTACAGCCAGAACTCCTGATCAAAGATACCCCAGAATGGCTGATGTTAGTGTATAGATTGAAAGGTCACTGTTACCAGCTCTTTGAAATGTGCTGACAACTACTCTCATCATTCATCCATTTGTTCCTTCCCTCAATCACATGTTTCTTCTTTAATAAATATTTAGTATCTGTATTCCACATTGCACAGTATTATTGTGAATAGATTACGAAGAAAACTCTCAGAAGTTGATGGGGGTAAACTCTCTGTAGCAGGGCAGACTCTCTTGTGCACATTTCTTGCAATATGACTTTCATAATCCTTTTGGTAAATATACCCTGTATTTATTTCTCTTGCCTTTGTTTGTTATGCAGTTCTCATCACCCAAAAGCTCACCATATTATCTCTATTTTGAAGACTCAACCTCAATTCTACCTTTTCTTCGAAGCTTTTATTCTTTCTCACTTACTCTGTCTTTTCCCAAGAAGATGTGATTTCTCCTCATGGGTAGGAGTTACAGTAAAGAATTCCTAAGATGCATTGCTTTTGCTATCATTTTAGGTAAAATTAATTGACACATTGGAGTAATTAAATCAACGTATGGTTTCAACTGGCTGCTCAGTAGAAACTGGTTGTTCTACTTTATTTTTGATTAATTTGCTTTGCCTTACTTTAGATAGTCACTGGGTCTCTTTTGGTTTTCTTCTGCTGTGTTCATCCTGTTGATAAGCTGATTGAAAAGATTTCTCAAATCTCTGATAGGATTTTGTTATCTGTATGATTTCTTTTGACTATTTTCATAGTTTATATCTTTCTGCCAAAATTTTTCGTCTGTCTGTGTAACTTTAGATATGCTAAAGTCTATATCTGATAACACCAACATATGGGCAATTTCTGGTTCTGGTTCTATTGATCAGTTCTATTATTTGGTTCTAGCCTCAATAATTTGCCACATTTTCTTGTTTTTTCAATGTCTTGCAACTTATGATTACATGCCAGATATTATGAGTAAAAGTGCCACGGACACTAAAGTAAATAACGCTTAACCTTAGAAAGGGGGGTGCACCTTTGTCAGATCCAGTGGGAGTTGGGTGGGAGTTAGTCAATCTCGTCTGTGGTTGACCTGAGTATGCACTCTGTGGTTGCTTTAGTTAGATTCATTTCACCGCAGACATCAAATGATTTGAGGCCTGGAGCAGAATCTTCCCTTCAGCAGGGCTTAGATTCTGAATTTCTGCTGGTCTTGTCTCTGTTCTCCCGCATTGCCGTTCACACACTTGTGTATCTGGGATTGGCAGATCTTTTCATCATCCTGTTTCCTCCAGCCACAGTGGGCTGCTACCTCACCTTCAATGCGTGGTCCAGAGTTTGTAGAATTGTTGCCTTAAGACTTCAGTTGATTCCAAGTGCTCTGTTCTCCCTGTTTCAAGCCACAGCAGCCACTGCCTTGTATTCAGCACACAATCAGAAGTCCCTGGAGACTTCCTCTTGATTTTCCTGTCTTCCAGAGATTTCTGAGGGCCTCCTTTGAATTATTTTTAACATTTTGAAACTATTCATTTTGTCTTTATCTTCCTGATGTCTTTCAACACAACTTATCTGCTCCCTACAGGAGCATCTTACATCATATCTTTTCCTTTAAAACTGGCTAACCATTTCATGTTCTAACCTTTCACTCTTTCTGAATAGGACAAAGAGGCAACAAGAAAACTATTTCTAAAGTCCTGGGCATTCTTCTGAGCACTTTATGTACACATATCTCATTTTATTATTATTATTGTTGTTGTTATTATTAAAATTGTGAGGATAAAGAAACTAGGACTCAGTAAGGTTGGGTTCATGTACTTATTCAAAAACAAATTTCAAGTGCTTAATATGGTATTGTTAATGCGAAGATGCCCATTTAAACATTTTTGAAATTGTAACATATTTCACAACAGATTTAATGTGGTAGTAGCTCTCTCCTACCAGAATGTTATTATTGAATAATATCTAATTTCTAGGTTAAAGGGAATGAGATAGAGGGATGACAGTGCCTTATGGAGATTTCTTTGCCTTATGGAGATTATAGAACATCAATCACATAGATAGTGTATAATAAAAAGGAAATTCAAACTTATGTAAGTCTACTACCCAAATTCCATTTTGACGCTAAACTATAAAGTCTCCCGGTTGTAGTTTCTTAGTTCCCTGTGCTGATTATATACGAATAGCTTCTGACTCAGTGCACTCAGGCACTAGGTAAACATTCATTATTTAATTTAATTGAATGCTTTTTGTCTCTTAATCTCATCTAGCTTCTACTACTTTAATCATTGATGATTTCCACGCATTTTTCTTACCTCACCATGTCCCTAACTTAGCTTTTCAATATTTGGGAAACATTCCTCACCCTGCGTGCTCTTTATTGTCTGTTTTTGGCTCAATTGCACCCAGATTCCCTCTTCTGTTTCTGGTGGGCAGCTGACTCTGTGAGCAAGTGTTGTGCATTAAATGCTTTTTTATTCTTTTCCTTTGGTGTATTGGCTATTTTGTCCTTGTGGAGTCAGCCCTAATCAGGCTTCTCTCTGGGTATGTGGCTTATACTAGAAAACTTGGCTTGTACTCTGGCTTTGTAGACTTTTTCCTAGCTTGTTTTTGGAAATAGTGCCAACCTCATTACATGTGATCTGTGCACATGGCATGGACTACTCTTTCGTGTATTCCCTGTACCTATAGTTCTGCCATTATCATAGGTTAGGAGTAATAAATAATGGCTGTACATAGCACTTGTAGGTGCTGTTCCCTTGGAGTAGGGGCTTTAAGGAATGGTACATTTTTTGAAGGAGTTTTTTTTAGAATCTCCAAAAAGAGAAGGCATAGAGTTGTTATTTCACGTAGGATAGAAACACAGAACTTACAGCTATCATGTGACTACTGCTATTATTCTCTTCTATTGCCTTTACTTTCTTTGCTATTTTCTACTTCCTTGAGCTCCTGCCAGGGTCACTGAGGGCATTGCACAGCAGTTGTGCCTCATACTGACATCCATCAAAGTTGTACTGCATCTTTGATACACTGAATTCTTGCAGCCCCAAATCACCATGTGTGAACCTAATAATATGTCCGATATGAATGAGGAGATGATATCCTTTATATGTGCTAATTGAAACAGGGGATAATTCTATTTGTCTTTATGTTTTAAAACAAATTACATGTCAAGGATACTAAAACAGTACTGTACTCTGATGCTGTATAATCCAGTAAAGTCTAGTAAAGTTTTCATGGGTAAATTTGCATTCAGCTCTCTTTTACTGTAACTGTGTGTGGCTCTTTCTTTCCATAGGCTTAGGCCAAAGGACAAACTTGGTGACAGACATGACATTGGGTACAAAACCATATCTTCCTAGGTATAGCAAGGTATCTAAATGTCCCAAGCTTACTTGCCTTTCTTTCTCCTTTGGAGGTCTTTTACAGTTGATTTTTTGGGGCTCATGCACTCAAGTCCTGTGGACATAGCTTGGTGTGCTCGAATTCCAGAGCAAACCTGGTTTAGACACAAACTAAGACTCCCGTCATCCTTTCTGGCTTACCTTCATGACTCATCTAGTTGACCACAAGTGAATTAAACTTTATCTTGAAGTTTTACCTTTTATCCAGTGGTATAAAAATAGCATAATACCCTGTTAATGGAAAAAAAACGTGAACATCTTCAAAACAGACCAACAGATTATTTGCTGCAGCTTTTCTTAGGGTTACCCAGTTGATTTTATTACCCAGTGGGACTCATAACACTGACTTTATAGTAAATGATTAGCGCTCACGTGTAGTGAGGCATACATATTTGGGATTCATTAATATCACATTTTTCTGTGTCTTTAGTTTGCAATTGGTATTATTTGTGCTGTTTTCAGAAATAGAGCATTTCCATACCACCAGCATCTGGTAATGCGTTGCCTGCAAAATAAATTAATAAATAAATAAATACAATTTCTTTTTGTTATGCATCTTCAAAAAAAATCAATTGAGATGACTGGGGTATAGATTAAAAGGATAAAATCAGAGTTAATATGTTGTGGAACTGATATTTTCAACATAAGATCCTATAATTCCTTTACTAGGTTTATACCCAGAAGACCAAAAGTCACAATATAACAAAGACATCTGTACCAGAATGTTTATTGCAGCCCAATTCATAATTGCTAAGTCATGGAAGAAGCCCAAGTGCCCATCGACCCACGAATGGACTAGTAAATTGTGGTACATGTATACCATGGAATACTATGCAACCTTAAAGAAAGATGGAGACTTTACCTCTTTCATGTTTACATGATGGAGCTGGAACATATTCTTCTTAGCAAAGTATCTCAGGAATGGAAGAAAAAGTATCCAGTGTACTCAGCCCTACTATGAAGCTAAATTATAGCTTTCACATGAAGACTATAACCCAACTATAGCACAAGACTATGGGGAAAGGGCCAAAGAAGGGGAAGGGAGGGGGGAGGTTTTGGTGGAGGGAGGGCAATGGGTGGGGCCACATCTATGGTGCATCTTAGAATGGGTACAGGTGATTGCACTAATGTACACAGCTATGATTTAACAATAAAAAAAAAGAAAAAAGATTTCAACCTAAAAAAAAAAAATAAAAAATAAAGAATTTAGTTAAAAAATAAAATAAAATAAAAAGTAACATATGGTTTGTAAGACCGGATAGTATGAACAAATTGAAATAAGTTTAATGCTCATTGAATTATATATATTTAAATAATGTGTTAACCATATCCAGTATATACATACGAGAGAGAAAGATGGAGAAAGGAGCATAATTTACAAAAGAGCATGGCTACATACACTATGGAATACAATGTACCCATTAAACTTTACTAGAGAATAGTCATAATGAAATCTGACATTTTTATTCATAGGTAGTAGATTCAATAACCACCATTTTGTGAAAAAATACACTAATGGCCCTATTAAAAATAATGACTTTATGCTTGCGAAGTGCCCATTGATTACTTAAAAACTCTCACATGCTTAAGCTGAAAGAATAATTAATAGAAGAATCATTTCAGGTTCAATTTCCCAATTACAAAGTTTATTTCTACATTTACCATAAAATACAATATTGTCACAAAATACAAAGCTGTAATTTCCAATGTTTTAACTATTTCTGCCCTTCAGACATGTCCTGAGAACGGTTCCTCTCCCTCATGTCTGCACAAGGATGCTGGGGCTTACATGCCATGAGGGGCTGTGCCTTGTGAGACTGCTGAAGGCTGGACTGTGCACCATGTAGCCTTGTGTGGGCTTCTTTGCACCTGCTTCTTGAGCTGGCATGAAATTTGCAGTGAGTTGTGTTTAACTCTGCCAAAATATGGTGTGCTCTGACAGAGACTAAAATTGTTCTTTGTGGGGGCCACGGATCATGCCCAGTTGGACTGATTCATTCATAGATACCAAGAATTTCAGAGAAGGCATAAAAGTGAAGGCTGAAAGAGAGCCCTAATAAACAGCTTGCTTATAGTCAGTTTCTATTAAAAGGACAAATAGCCTGAATCTGTTGTGGCTCTGTTTCCTGGGACACGTAAGCGCCTAAGGCTCCAAAGATGCCTTCTTGCTATTATGTGCTATGTGGCTAATTTGAGAAAGAGTGAAGATCAAAATGCCTTTGATACTAAAAATCATTGCATTGGTTTTACTAGTTTAGATTCCAAACCCTCAATAAGTATCTGTTTTCATTTTGCTATTTAAAAAGTACATAGGGATATTGTCCCTTCGCACACTGTTGAGTGGAGCAAGGACTGGACCCTGTGGTAGCTAAGTCTGTGCTACTAATGAAGGAGGAATGATAGTGACAGTGCTTGTGGCTTACTATGAGGACCTCTCCCAACAAAAGTCTGTGAACTACAAATTTGGGTTTTCTCTTTGATATTATATTAGAAACACATAATGGATGATATTAGCTATCTGTGGTAATAAACCTGAAAAATGTCAGAAAATACGGGATGGTAACATTTGGGATGCTTAAAACTCCAACCTAGTCTTCTGGGCATCATTTAAGTAGGTGAGTTGAATGTAATTATAATTTGATAATGGAAAGCCTAATCTATTTTATTGTACTCAATCTGGAAAAACTAAGAGAAAATGACCAGACTTAAAGTATAAAACACAGAATCCCAAAGAGTCAGCAATTTACCTAGGATTATTATTAGGTAATTATCTAAAGGGGTGAAACGCACATCATGGAAAAGATCAACTTTATCGTCACTGTAGAGGATATCTCTGTGTTAGCATAATAATTACTTATTTGATTTGCGGCTAACTCTAGACCTTATATTTGGCAACTCTTTTGCATTAAACAAAAGGGACATTAAAATATTGTCTTCAGGAAACATTTTTATTGCTTATACATGACCAAGAAAGGTAAACCTGGTCAAAAAAAAAAAAAAAACAAACAAAATAGGCAAGATGTATATTCCTTAGGGAAGCAATAAACCTGCTAGTATGGGGAGAGGGGAAGGTTAATAACTGATGTGATACAACTGGAATTTCTGAATTTCAAATAAATAAATTTCACTTTTTGAACAAAAAAAAAATATTATCTTCACATGTGGAAACCAGTCCTTAAAAAAAAAAAAAAAAGACTGATTTGATACAAATCTTCCCATTACATTTGATATAGTAAGGAATAATTATAAAAATAAAACTTCTTTATGAATAGGTACATGTAAAATTGTATTGCCCATAATTTTATTCTTTGGAGCATTGTAAAAACTATTGGCATTTATGTTCATGTCCAGAAAAGTTACACATTTAATGGAGAATATGTGAAAAAGTTTTTTTTTTAATTTTTTTATAATAATGGTCTTTTGTTCAATAGGCATTAATGAGCACTTACTACATGTCAGTCTGTCTGTAAGGCAATAGATACATTCCAAAGTATTAATCACAAGAAGCTTAAGGTGATAGAAACACACCTACAAATGGTTACAATAAGGGAACCATAAAAGGAGGCAAGAACCACTGCTATCGCAAGAACCCAATATCACATACACACGCACCTGCACACCCACATGCACACACAATACCCAGGGTTTACATCACATGCCAATATCAGCAAACTCTGATCACACTTGAAGGTTACTGTCAGCTGAACAATTTACACTCTAACAGGAATTCATGAAGGAAAAGTTCTGTCCTCATTCAATTATTCATCCATTTCCTCACTTATTCACTCATTCAACAAGTATTTTTGATGGCCTACTGTATGTGAGGTACCGTGCTGATTTCACCTTTCAACTAGGGGATAAACATGCAATTAGGTTCACTATCAGGAAGGAGAGAACAAATTGCAAAGATCTTGTCCTCAAGCTCCCTCTTTTGGGTCGATCTAAATCTCTTTGGGCTCAGTTTTCCTTCGATGAAGTTCAGTAAGATGCTTTGAAAAGTGCCAATTGAAAGTTGAGGTATGGGCTGGGTAGCCATTGTGAGCTTGGCCTCTGTCATTAGGGAGGGAGAGCTATTTTGGTTTTAGTTTTTGTTTTGTTTTCTCTGTTCTAGCTCATTTTCTGCTGCCACTGTTTCACACAAAAGACTTGACTAAAAGAAGCCATTGGCTTGGATTCTAGATTAATTCCTGAGCTAATGAAAGTGAAAGAGATAGCAGAGCATAGTAATTAAGATGAAGACTGGCTACTCAAAGAAATGGCATTTGAGTTAAAACTTGGAAGAGTTTTGGATTTGCTTGTCCAAAGGAAGAGTGGAAGAAAGTTGGATAAGGAATGGGAAAGAGGAAAAAGTGTACTGAACAGAGAGAACGATGTTTGAGAAGGGAAAAAAATATGGCAAAGCTAAAAAATACTGAGGAAAGTTTAGTAAGGATGAAACAGGGTAGGTACAGGTAGAAGAATTTGAAGGAGGGAAGTGTGATTATCTCATTTCACTTTAGAAAGATCAGAATGAATACAGATAACTGAAAGGGGGTAAACTGATTTTTACCTGATGAGAAACGACATTTACCTCATTCAGAGTTGTAGCATTGGAGATGGAAAGATATGGACTTACGGAAGGGCTACCTTGGAGAATCTGCAGAAACTTACATTGCCAATTATTTATATTTCATATAAGACAGGGCCAGATGAGTGTTGGAGTAGGAAGGATGATCACTTGTCTATGTGTTGTGAGTTACACATTTCTGAAGAGACTCTATTGCCAAATGTGATCCTTGTCATCTGCAACCGATGCCTGGAACACTATCATTAATGATTTATTCCTTTTGATAATTGTCCTATGTTACTTGTTGTCAATCAGGCATCACATCGTCCCCTTCTAAGCTTTGCATGCATTGCAGAAATAATGCCAAAAAGTAGAGGTCCAAGAGTTCTTTTTCTCTTTGCAGTTCTTGGTTAGATTTTTTTTTTTCCCCAATAAGAATAGCTCATATGATATTTGGAAGAAGACAAAGAGCAGGCCATTATCTCCTGGACACAATTGCACCAGATGCAAGGACAAGGTGAGGTTCATAGCAGCTCTCGGTGAGATCTTAAGAATCATTCCCATCACAGCTGCAGGCTGACGGTGTGAACTTTTTAGCAGTTTCCCAACAGGTTTTAAGAATCACCCTCTTTGGTGTTTCAGTATGATATCGTCCATGTCAGCTTCCTTGACCTTTGCTCCTGTAGCTTTTTCCAAAAATTATAAAAACCTGTAATTCCTGTCTTTTTTTTTTTTTTTTTGTAGAGACAGAGTCTCACTTTACTGCCCTTGGTAGAGTGCCGTGGCGTCACACGGCTCACAGCAACCTCCTGCTCTTGGGCTTACGTGGTTCTCTTGCCTCACCCTCCCAAGCAGCTGGGACTACAGGCACCCGCCACAACGCCCGGCTATTTTTTTTTTGTTGTTGCAGTTTGGCCAGGGCTGGGTTTGAACCTGCCACCTTCGGTATATGGGGCCAGCGCTCTACTCACTGAGCCACAGGCGCCGCCCTGTAATTCCTGTCTTAAATTTTTATATTCCAAGTACATTGCATGGCTTCTGTCTTTCAATGAAAGTTTGACTAAAACAGGTTTCTGTACCAGAAATGTTGTCAAGAGAACAGAAAATTAAAAATAGGAATCTTCAATTGGTTCTTTGATCTGATTAGTTTTAGAGGAAGTAAAAACTTCATTGCCTAGAAGAAAACAAACAACAAAAAAACTTCATTGCCAGTGGACAATAGGTCCTAATCATCCATGTCATGCAACGGCAAAATGCAAAACGGTTGTTTAAATCATCACCCTCATCTGCCTAGAATTGTGTATCTATAGAAGCTGAGGCTTGAAATCACTAAATTCTTAAACTAGTAGGCCTTTATGCTATTTTTTGTTTTGTTTTAATACAGAGTCTCAAGTTGTCACCCCTCGGTAGAGTGCTGTGGCGTCACAGCTCAAAATCTTGAGCTTAAGTGATTCTCTTGCCTCAGCCTCCCAAGTAGCTGGGACTACAAGCACCTACCACAATGCCTGGCTATTTTTGTTGCGGTTGTCCTTGCTGTTTAGCTGGCCCAAGCCAGATTCAAACCCTTCAGCCTCAGTGCATGTGGCCAGCACCATAACCACCGAGCTAAGGGCACCGACTGCCTTTATGGTATTAAAGGGTAAGATGTATAGGAGGACTGGTTCTTCCTGAACTGGAGAATTTGGAGAAAGAAAATCACAGTCTTACAACTTTATTTATTATTTTTCAGCTTTATTGAGGTATAACTGACAAATAAAATTAAATATATTTAAGGGATAAAAAATGACATTTTAATATACATTTTGAAATTATTGCTACAATCAACACATCCATTAGCTCACATTTGTGTGTGTGTCTGTGTGTGTGCATGTTTTGAGAGAGAAAGAGAGAGTATTTAAGATATACTCTCTTAGGAAATTTTAAGTACACAATCAAGTATTATTAATTATATTAACTACGCTGTACATTAAATATCCAGAACTTGTTCATCCTGCCTAACTGAAACTTTCTACTCTTTGACCAACACCTCCCTGTTTACCCCACCTTGTGCTTTTGGCAACCACTGTTCTATTCTCTGCTTCTATGAACTTGCCTTTTTCTTTCTTTCTTTTTTTTTTTGTTGTTTGTTCTATATATAAGTGACCTCATTTATCTTTCTGTGCTTGGCTCATTTCTGTGTAGAACCATGCTTTCCAGGTTCATTCATGTTATCACAAATGAAAGATTTCCTTCTTTTGAAAGGCTGCATAGTATTCTATTGTATGTATATTTACCACATCTTCTTTATCCATTCATTCATTTATGGACACTTGGGTTAACTATATATTTTGACTATTGTGAATAATGCTGCTATGAACAAGAAAGTGCAGCTATCTCTTTGAGGCCCTGACATCATTTCCTTTGGACATACAGTCAAAAGTGAGATTGCTGGATCAGAAGACAGTTCCATTTTTTATTATTTTTTAAATGAATTTCATACTTTTTTCATAATGCCTGCACCAATTACATTCCCTCGAAGACTATATAAGAATATAGTCTCTTTCTCTACATCTTGGCCACCATTTATCTTTTGTCTTTATTACTGTAGCCATTCTAGGAGGTGTGGGGTCTCATTGTGCATTTGCTTTGTATTTCCCTGTTGATGAGTAATGTTGAGAATTTTTTCTTATGCCTATAAATGATTGTTAATATATCTTCTTTTGAAAATTATTTATTCATGTGGAGGGCCCTTATACAATGTATCGATCAGGCACAAAAACAGGATGGCGGAGGCGTACTTTAGGCAACCTGCTCGGCAGGCTGCGCCCTGACAACAACCTTGTCGCCCCGTGCCCTTTGCGCTCATTGGAGAGATATCTAGGTCAAGAAACTGACAACAGGAAGTGTCCTAGAGTATAAATATAGAGTGCTGTAAACAAGGTTAGAGCTTTTCCATCCTGCTCTCCCTGGACAAGCTGCTTGCCCCCCATAATAAACTTGCTGAAAGCTGTTTGCGTTGGTGTGTTCGTCCCTGCTGGCGGGCGCCCGAGCGACACCGACAATTCAGGCCACTTGACCTTTTTTAAGTGGGTTATATGTTTTCTTACTATTGTCTGAGTTCCTTATATGAGATGTTAACCCTTTATCAAATATATGATTTGCAAATATTTTCTTCCATTTTATAGATTGTATCTTCAATGTGATGTTTTATCCCCTTCAATCGGCTGTACAGAAGCTTTTTAGTTCGATATAACCCCTTCGTCTATTTTTGCTTTTGTTGTCTGTGCTGTTAGGGTTATATAAAATAAATCATTTTCCAGACCAATGTCAAGAAGCTTTCTCCCTTTGTTTTCTTATAGGAATATTACAGTTTCAGGTCTTATATTGAAGTATTTAATTAATTTTAAGTTTATCTTTGTATATGATGTGAGATAAGTATTCATTTTAATTCTTCTGTACTTGGATGTCCAGTTTTCCTAGCAAGAGTTATTGAAGAGACTATCATTTCCCTACTGAATAATCTTGGCAACTTTGTTAAAGATTGACTAACTGTAAATTTTTGGATTGATTTCTGGGTGTCTGCAGTTCTATTGACCTATATGTCTGATTTTATCCAAGTACCATAATGTTTTGATTTGTATAGCTCTCCACTATGTTTTTAAATCATGTAAGGTGATTCCTTACTTGATACTTTGTTATTTTTGCCCAAGATTTCTTTGGCTATAACAGTTTTTTTTTATTTTTGGTAGTTCCGCCTGCATTTTGAGATTATCTTTTTTCTATGTCTGTGAAAAATGTCCCTGAAATTTTGATAGAGGTTGCTTTAAATCTGTAGGTCACTTTGGGTAGTGCAACTATTTTAATAATATTAATGGTTCCTGTCCATGAATATGAGATATCTTTTCATTTATTTGTATCTTATCTATTTTCTTTCATCAATGTCTCATAGTTTTGAATGTGCAGATCTTTCAAATTATTGGTTTAATTTATTCATAAATATTTTATTCTTTTTGATACTATTATAAATAAATTTTTTGGACAGTTTATCATGAGTGTGTAAAAACATTAAAGATTATTGTATGTTGTTTTTTTTTGTCCTATAACTTTATTAATTTTTTTGTTAGTTCTAATAGGGTTTGGGGGGAGGAGTTTCAAGAGTTTTCTATGTATAAGACAAAGTAATCTATGAACAGACATAATTTTACTTCTACTTTTCCAGTTGGGCCTCTTTTCCTTCTTCCCTTCTTCCCTCCCTCCCTCTCTTCCTTCATTCGTTCCTTCCTTCCCTACTTTATCCCTTTTCCTTCCTTCATCTGTATCTCTCTTTCTTTATTTCTTTGCCTAATTGCTCTACCTAGGACTTTCAGTACTATATTTAATAGAAGTGGCTTCCTGATCTTAGGAAGAAAGCTTCTAGATTTTCACCACTGAATATGATATTAGCTGTGTGCTTGTCACATGTAGCCTTTATTATATTGAGGGACTTTCCTTGAATACTTAATTTGTTAGGAGTTTTTTTGTCATAAAAGGGTATTGAATTTTTGTTAAATCCCCCTTTTATGCACTGATTGAGATGATTATAGGATTTTTGTCCTTCATTCTGTTAATGTGGTATATCACATTTATAGTTTTGTGTATGTTGAACAATTATGCTGTCCTAAGTGTAAATCCTCCTTGATCATGGTATAAAATTCTTTTACATGTGCTGTTAATTTGGTTTCAGTTTACTTGTAATTTTAAGGATTAAGGATTTTTATATCTATATTCATTAGAGATATTAGCTTTTATCTCTCCTTCATTTTTCACAGATTTTCTGGGTATAGTATCCTTGGTTGACACTCCCTTCTCTTTCCTTGCCCCATCCCAATACTTTGAATATTTCATCCCACTATCTCCTGGCTTGCAAGGTTTCTGTTGTGAAATCAGGTGGTATCTTTTTGGAGGTTCCTTTCTATGTAAATGTGTTCTTTTTTTCTTTTCAAAATTCTCTGAGATTCCAGAATGGAGGAAGGGGCACATAAATATCAGGTATCAGAAATGGATATTTGTGGTGTATAAGAAAACATCAAAACAAGAAGCTCTCTAGGCCAATCTCTTTCCAAGCAATGAATTCATATTATTGAGTACTTTGTGCCTTGGTTCCAATAGTAACTAGTAATTTACCTGTATTCTGAGATATGACACAGTGATTTGGCACACATGCAGAGTTAATGTTGCTATCATCTCTGTGTCTAGGTTTGTGAACAAGACTCCTTGGTTGGCTCAAAGGAGGTTTGAGAAGTGAGAGTTAGACTAGGCACATGGAAGAATGAAAACTTTTCATTTTTATGAAGAAATCTTGTGTTTATTCTGCCTATTTACTTATCATTTTTTTTCCTTTCATCATCCTTGTAACAATCTTTTGATCCTATTGCTTTGGAGTAAAATCTCTGAGAATTGGCCCTCGTTCACTTGAGTTCACAGGCACTGTCTGAGTGGCACAAGGCATTGGAATTGTTCTGAGCAATTCACTGGGTCCTTTGTCTATGTCCCCACTAGGAGTAGCAAACTGCAAAAATCACATTATTAATTAATGCCCTCAGACTATCCTCTTGCTCAATAAGTAGCACTGAGCTTAAGCTTAAGCTTCATGTAGCTGTCATAGACCTAGTCCTATGATATACACCAGAACTGAGATTATCAGAGATGGATAGAATGAGCCTGATATGGAAGTTTGGGGAAGGTACTTGAAGTTGGACTCAGCTGAAGGTAAGTTAAGAAATTAGCAGGTAAATCACAGTGTCCCAAAAGTGTAGTGATGGATGATTTCTGAATCTTGCCACTCTTCATGGCAGTGTAGAGTGACCTGGTGCTACCTTCATGGGGTATTGAATATCATTATTTGAGGATGGGAAATACAGAACAATAGCTGTATAAGTGTTGGGGGAATTAGAGTGATCACCAGAACTTGAAGGCCAAAGAGGAAAAAAAAAAAAAAAAGCAAAACATTTTATATCTGGAGGTAAAAGTTTAGAGTCTGGGAGAGAGGATTCAGTGAGAGCAGCATAAGATAAAAATGAAGTGGAACATAAGAAACTTAAATTTAGCATCCAGTAAGAGTAGCAGTCATTGTTCTGATGGAAGCTGGATTATAGATCAAAGAGTTTCAATTCTTTAACCTCCATTACATCTTTCTAATTTCATAATGTCTTTCATTCATTTTTTGCATCAATTTTTAGATTTCCTTTTGGTGGTTTTCTACTTTCCCTTCAATTCCCTTCATCATTTTTGCCATTCACACTCTAAATTCCCTTTCTCTTGTTTCCATGATTTCTTTATAGATGGGCTCTTCTGTGGTAGCCATGTTGTGATTCTTCTGTCAGGGTGATCTATTCTGATTTTTTATGTTGCTAGAACATTTTTGTTGGCTCCTTCTCATGTGTTGTTTCTTCTTCATTATTTCCTCTTCCTACTTACTTCTCTCATTCCCTCCTCCCCCTTAATCTTCTTTGTCTCTGTGCTTGAAGTTGAAATGGCCCCTTGGTACTAGAATGAAAGAACCAAAAAAGAAAAGAATGGGGGAAGAAAAAAATAATAGTAATAATCAACTAGGCGTGGTACCCCACACCAGCAATCCCAGCACTCTAGGAGGCTGGAGCAGGAGGATTGTTGGAGGGCAGGAACTGGAGATCAGGCTGATCAAATGCAAGACCCAGTCTCTACCAAAAAATAGAAAAGTCAGCTGTGTAATGCGGAGCAGACATGTAGTCCTAGCCACATGGGAGACTGAGGCAGGAGGGTTGCCACCCTCACCGCCCCAAAGAAAATGATCAAGGAATTTGAGGGCAAGAGATGAGGGTGAAGAGTAGCTAGTGAGTATACAGACAATTTAGTGGCTCACTTTTGGACTCTGCCTTCAGGGATAAGGCTTCAGGTTTTAAAGATAATTTTTAGGAGCTACTTATAGTTTCTTTCTTGGAGTAAATTGGAGAATTGGATAGAATTATGAAGCAGGGTTTCAAGCCCAGTGAAATTAAGGAAGAACAAGGTGGGGACACCAGGTAGGAATTTTATAAAAGCTGGACAGTAGCCTGGACACCAGAGCCAGGGCAATACTATCAAGTGAAAATTTGTTACTGTACTAAAGTTCATTAAATCCTCCTAAAAAGCAGAATAGATTCTAGGACCTCAAGTATAATTGGACTGAGGTTGAAATTAAGTAGACCCAGCAATGGACAGAAGAGAGTGCTAGATGTTTCAGAACAGTTTATACAAGAACCAAAATCAAATGGGAAACATATAGTTGATGGGGACCCACAATACACAAAGCAGAAGTCAGTAAAAAAAATCAGAAATGTTAAGTGTACATGTGCATGTGCGTCTGTGTGTCCATGTGCATCTGTGCCTGTGTGTGTGTGTGTGTGTGTGTGTGTGTGTATGTATGTGTTTGCCTTGGAGGTAAGGGATGAGATGCAAAAATAAGACAAGTAAAATATGGCTACAGGTTTTGTTTAGCCGTCAGTCTGGTTAAAGAAAGAAGTCATAATAAATATTCACAGGAAAAATAATAAACAATTGCAATTGCATGAGTGAAAAGAAGGTAGAGCCCCCTGAAATTATGGCAGTCAAAGAAGTACTCACCAGGGAGGTACCTGTGGCTCAGTGGGTAGGGCACTGGCCCCATATACCGAGGGTGGTGGGTTTGAATCTGGCCCCAGCCAAACTGCAACAAAAAAATAGCCAGGTGTTGTGGCGGGTGCCTGTAGTCCCAGCTACTCAGGAGGCTGAGGCAAGAGAATCGCCTAAACCCAGGAGTTGGAGGTTGCTGTGAGCTGTGACGTCATAGTACTCTACTGAGGGCAAAAAAGTGAGACTCTGTCACTACAAAAAAAAAAAAATAATAACGAAGAAAAAAACGAAACAAAACAAAAGAAGTGCTCACCAGAGTTCTTTGAAAACAGATTCAGAATTCAGGGTTTGGACAGACAGAGAAGAAGACAAATAGCATATACAGTTTGAGAAAAGGCATTAGAAAGAAAGCGGGGATAGAGGTGCCTTGGCACATAAGTCAAGAAGCCACCTTGGCTGGCAGGAAAGGTTTCTACAGAGGAGTACTGGTGAAGGCTAAAGGAAAACATGGAGTTCACATTCTGCATTTAAATCAGAATTCCCAACTCTTCTATCTCACTTTGGTGTTTATTCCATCACAGATACTTTTGTGTTGCTCTGTTCATTTTGACTTCAACTCAGAATTAGCTGGGATAAGGAGGTTATAGGCAAAAAATTAACTAGGTTTCTGGTGTACTGATTCCTGGCTGCATTCCCAAAATTTCTTAATGTTTAATGCCAAAAAAAAATGTTTGCTTTGTTTAGTTTATAGTACAACTAATAAGCTAATGAGAAGTCAAGCTGGGATTTGAACCCAGGTAGCTCTCTTCTAAATCCTGCATTCTCTGCAATATCTGATGACCTTGGTAAACTCTATTCCATTCCTGCTTGAACCCCTTTTGTTTGGGCTTCTGTGTCTGGAAGCACACTATACCATGCTCAGTATTTTACAACATTAAAATATATATATATATATATAAAAAGAATATATAAAACTACATAAAGGGTGTGCATGTTTGACCTGAATTTAATTATGCAGGAGTCTAAAGCCTTGTTTTCTTTTGTAAGAAGCCATCAATGAATGAATGGCATTGTGTGTACACAAACTTCTAGCAGGATGACAGGTGACAGTGATTGACTGCATGGGTAGGTATTCCAATGAATGCTGAAGTGGGAATGATGCATGCATAAGGTGTGGGAGAAGGAATGTAGTTGTCTTCACCAAAGTCAATTAGTCAGTTGGTCTACATTAAGGAGAACAACATGGCAGGATATTGAGGGCAAAGATTTTGCAGGCTTGGTTTCTACTTGGAAGGTGGGGGATTCAATCAGAGTATACAGACATGGCCTACTATCTTAAAATTATCACTAAAGGCACAGCCATTGACCTATATGATAAGTCTGAAGTAGTTTTCTCTCAGATGCAAAAAAAAAAAAAAAAAAAAAAATCCCTAGTTAAATCTGCAAAAGAGAAGTTGTTATGCTCTATGTGTGTTGTCTGGGTGAGAGTGCTTGCATATGTGTGTGTGTGTGTGCGTGTGTGTGTGTGTGTGTGTTTCAAAGCTAGCAGTGAAAGGCCAAGTAAAGCACTGCAAGGCAACATAAATGATTTAAGACCCAACGATTTTGCCAGGGAAACATTCAAGACAGAGTCTAATCCTTTAATCTAACCCCAGTCCCTTTAAAAGCTTTGAGCTAGGAGTTGACTCAGCACGTCAGTGCCAAGAAGATCCATTGACCCTGAGTTCAGTGCTGAGAAATTGAGAAATGTTCTTTTTAATGTCTATTCAATAAATACAGCATCCACCTTGCAAGGGGCTGCACAATCCACTTCAAATCCATTATGGGGATGCTCTTGTGGGCTGACAAGTTGTCCTGAGACAACAGTGGCCATGAGATGAGGTTAACCCTTCCTGTGGAATGTAAATCATCACAGCCACCACTATTGCTGGCTCTCATAAGACCTTGGAAAGAAGAAGGTATTTGCATCGATATGAAGCACCTGTGGTGTGATTTCCCTAGACTAAGGACATTTTTTTCAGGATGTATAAACTCATACACTGAGATATACAAACAATTGCAAAGTAACATTAAAGAAATAAAAACAATGAAAAAAAGATATTTAATTTTACCTTTCCTTGTCACCACACTTGGAGACAGAGATCAGATTTCTCTCTCCCCATTTGGCATGGAAAACCCCTCCTATCATGTCACCTGTGAATACTGTGACTATACTTTATGAATTTCACATGAAGATATGTGATAAAAAATAGTTGTCTAATAAGAGGTTGAAGGAGAAATCTAAAAAAAATGTAGTTCAAAGTTGGGCATGGTGGCTCATGCTTATTATCTTAGCACTTTGGAAGGCGGAGGTAGGAGGACCATTTGAAGCCAGGAGTTCAAGAATAGTCTGGGAAACACAGGTCTCTATAAACTTTAAAAATTAGCTAGGTGTGATGGCACATGCCTGTAATTCCAGCTATTTGGTAGGCTGAATGGGGAGGATCATTTGAGTCCAGGAGATGGAAGTTGCTGCGAGCTCTGACGCTGTCCCCGCACTGTAAGCCAGGCATTAGAGTGAACTCCTATCTCAAAAAACAAAAACAAAAAAATAGTTTGGGTCTTAAAGTATTAGGGTTTTATGTAGCAGTTTATGAGCCAATGGAAGAGAGTATTGAAAATTAAGACAATAAAGAAAATGTCTAATGGAGGCTAATTGATCTCTTACGAGGCCAAAGAGAAATTGGACCTAGAAACAAATGGACAAATTTCTACAGAGTTTGACCAAGTTAAAATAAGGCTCAGAACTTTGTATTCCTTGCATTATAATAACAAATTCTCTTGCATGAGATTATTCACTTCACAAGAAAAGGCGTATGTGTGAATATATATTTGTGGTTTAATAGATTAGCCAGTTGACTATATGTGGTGGCATAGAATAGGATAATTGTCTATTTTTTGTCAAATTGTAATCACACATGGGATCATTGAATACCTTCTATCTATTGAGGACTCATTAAACTCAAAGTGGAATTTTGGATACTTGGGAGAGGATGTACTATTTGCAGCATTGCCTAAAGTACCTTTCTTAAAACAAGTGTCATAAAATTTTATAGGTGTTATTTGGAAAATGGGTTCTTATGTCGAATCAGCTGGGAAAACACTATCAAAATAAATATAGAAGTTGTTTTACCAGAATCCCTCTCCAATAAGGAGCTTATGCTAATTGCCAATCTTAAGAAGGGGGATATAGCATGTAATGTTTTGCCAGCTTTTAACCATAGAGTAGTCCCTTTTGGACAAAAAAAAAAATGTATCTCTAGGAACGAGCATTCTGCAGAGCACACCTTGAAGAATTCTTTCTATTGGATTCAAGTAGAATGCCTTTCTCAAAGCAACTAGAAGAATTTTGCCATCAACCTTGATTTTTCTCCTTTGTGTCTGAGAAGGTGTTAGCAATTTGCTTCAGTGGACTCTGAGGAGGTCAGATTTATTCCTCCCAACAGAGTAAAGTGACTTCAATGTATAGATTGCTGGTGTTGAGAAATGTAAGCTCTGGGGATAAAGGGAAGGCTTTGGCAGCCAGGGAATATCTCAGCAGAAAAAATGACTACATGGCTCTGCCCTTCTCCATCCCTGCCATGCTCCCCTGCCACCCCCCACCCCCACCCCCGCCTTTGGACCAGGGATGGAAAGCTACACCCAGAGCTCAGCTGCCTGTGTGCAGGGGTGAGTGATTTCTTCTTCTTTGTACTTTCACATGCCTCGTACTGCACAGCTCTATACTCAAGTGTAAAGGTCATAATAATACTTGTTTAAACTGACATTGGCTCCCCCTTGCAAAGAAAAAGGGTGTCCCTATTATACTAAGCAATTGTGGGAGAGAATGGACATTTATTATATTTCATACCCCAGGTGTGGTACTAGGAATTTTGTACCCTGACCTTTGGAGCAGGCATTATTTTCCTTATTTTAGAACCATGGTTAACTTATGTAACTCTAGTAAATGGTAGAATTGAACAGGGGTCTACCCAACTGAAAAACTCATTGCAACATAAAATAGGAATACAGACAAAGCTTTATAGATGGGGAAAAAGTTCAACATGCATTTTTTAATTTGAAGTCTGAAAAATTTTATTGAGTTAACTTTCAGATTAAAAAAAAAAATATATAAAGGATTACCACTTGACCAAGGTCATAGAACAAGTCAAAGTCTCAAAGAAAAAGATTTCAATCTAAACTTATGCTAGACATCCAATGTCAAAATGGATAATGACGTAGGTTGGGATTGTAATAATCATTGCTGTCATTTGTTAATTCACAATAATTCATAAATAGCATGCTGGCCTGCTCACTGTGTGTGGTGGCTTATGCCTATAATCCTAGCATTCAGGGAGGCCAAGGTGGGAGGGTCGATTGAGGCAAGAGTTCAGTACCGTCCTGAGCAAGAGTAAGACCCTGTCTCCACAAAACATAGAAAAATTAGCTGTGCATTGTGGCAAGTACCTGTCGTGATAGTCATGAGGATCTCAGGAGTCTAGCAGTTTGAGGTTGTGGGCACTGTGATGATGCCATGGCACTTTACCTAGGGTGACAGAGTGAGACTCTGTCTCAAAAAACAAAAACAAAACATAAATAGCAATTCTCCATTTACATTCTTGAAAAAAAATTCTGAAAGTAGAATTTTATTTTTTTCTGCTCATTTCAAGTGAGGAAGGTAAAGCCAAAAGAAGATAAGTGCTTTGATCAACATCCACGAGATACAATACTAATAATTTGGCAGTCATTATTTCATTTAATCCTCAATAATCTAATGAAGTTTGTACTATTATTATCCCCATTTTATAGAATAGGAAACTGAGGTTTAGGAAGCTGAAGAAAGAGTGTAAGAGTTGGTAGTCAACCCTCTTCAGATTAGAGCCTCAGCTCTCACCCCACTGCCTACCTAGCTCTGGAATTAAGACTCATCCTCAAGACTTCTGTTTGTGATTCACATTCTCTTTCCAATATAGTCATGAACTGTCAAAAGATATGGATGTAAAGTGAAAGTAAATCAATAACCTAAATGCCTTCTCTGTGAGAGAAATCTTGTGTGTGTGTGTTAACATATGTGCATGTGTATAATCATAAGCAGAAATACAGCATACTGGGTTTAAAAAAAAACTCATTTGTTTTAGAACTGTAGGGTAGAGGCTCTTTGTACATCCCATGTTCATGGCTTTTGCTCATGTCTTGGTGAAACCTGTCATAAGTCAGTCTCTCCATATCTGAGTTTTTCCTGATTGATTAGGATGGAGTATCTGTGCCTCGATCAGAACTGCATATTGTGAACAGTGTGACAGCCCCGTGTATCACCTTGGGACTCTGTCATTGCAGTAGCCAGGGTCTCAGATTGGATTGTGCCTGAGCATTGACAATCCAGTATTGATGTTCCCGTGACACTGGGAGCTACTGTAACAATCTTTATTTTATCTGTGGCTTTTGCTCTGGGGCTTGGGTTGAGCCCCCACAGGGTTACCACAATAATCAACACCTCTAATTAGCACTTAGAAATGTCTGGCTCCCAGGGCTGTCATTAGAAGACAAGCTTGGTGTGCAAAATACTGAAGCTCTTGCATTTCCCAAGCAAAAGCTTCCTCCCCAGGCTTGTGTCATGGATTGTGCTTTCAACAGTCTGCCAGCAGGAGCCCCTCTCCCGCTCCCTTCCTTTAAGAGGAGCTGGATTCAGAGGATGAGATCTGCCTGGGCAGTTGGGAGGCTGGAAATTAAACAACATGCCACACGCCCAATTCTCCTGCTCACAAAGGCAGTTCTGTGATTTGGGGCTCCACCACCTCTCCAGTGCAGTGACCAAGATGATGATGAGGTGTGCAGTGATTAGTGGAAAAGGAAGTAACGGGAGCCTTTCTCCCTCTGCTCTTGATCTCATTTTCCTTTTGCAAATGAGATGGAGGAGAAATAGCTGAGCACTTACACCTCTGTGCTCAGCAGTCCCAGGGGACCACTGATGGGAAAGACAATATCTCCCTCTATCTCCTTCTACCTTTCCCCCAGCAGGGAGTCAAATGAGAAGCAGCAGGGTAGCTACTTTGAGGAGGGGTTTGTGTTTGAAGGAAAATGATCCTTTGGCCAAGGGCAGCATGGTGTACTTGGGAATGGGCTGCCCCTTTATTCTCCTCAAGCCATCCCAAGTCAGATGTAAGCTAATGCTGACACCAATTCATTGCTGTTACCATCGTTGCTGTTACTGATACAGACATAACCACCAGAGCAATGAGCCAGAGCACAGGACACCCAGCTGCAGCAGATGTCTCTGACTCCCTCCTTTCAACACACCATATCATGTCACCATCCAGTTCTTGGTGGGGGGGAGGGGAAATCAAGCTTAGATGACCTTATTTATTTTAAGAAGCTAGACCAAATGCAGGAAGGGGTAGAAAAGGGGATGAGAGATGGTGAGGCTGGTCTAGATGACCAGAGAAAGGCTTGCTGTAGTCCATTTCCACCTCCTCTCAGAGCCCTCCCCAGTTCTTTCAACTATGGTGGATGGATTGCCCTAGAACTAGATCCATCATTGTGGACGGAAGAGAGGCTGGTCATACTGGTTATAACCTTCCGAGCACTGCCAGGGACAGAGACGGAAGACTTGTCTGTTCTCAGCCCGTCACTAGAAAAGTCATTATAGGGTTTAGTCCTTATTTTGGTCTCACCCAACATAGATAACAATATTCATTCTCTGAAGACTAGAAGAAATGGCTCTTAAAGGGTTTAGGAAGATAAGTTGGGGCACTATCTTTTCAATTTTTTTTTTTTCTATCAAAATCGACATCACTTACCCTGCTCTGCGGAATACAGCTCCAGGCTGGTGTCTGCTCCCTCTCACGTATGCATGTATGTAGCCCTCAGCCAGTTACCAAGGGTGAAAAAGTGACCAGGTGCCATTCACCAATAACCAGTTTATTTTATTATCCTTCCCAGAAACACACACACACATGTGTACACGTGTTTTAATTAAGATATTTTGTCAAAGGAGTAAATAGCAAATGCTATTCTGTTAAATGGGGACTATGATTCATATTCAGGTTTGGCTGTCAGAGAGCCATTTCTATATCAAGAATAATTCCAGGCATCCTTTTGTGTACATTATATCTTTTAAGTGAATTTGATCTTCAAAATCAAAACTTGTGGTTACTAATTTATGTATTTTACACGTTAGGAAACTGAATCATAGAGACAGTATAACCATGTATAATGTGCTCAGGCACACAGCTGTGGACCTGGGATTGAAGTGCCTTTGGACTCTTATTCAAATTAAAGCACACGAGGGCAGGGTTGTTTTATTTTCCCATGATGCTGATTCAGGCTCCATCTTGACCCTATCAGAGGTCAAGATAGGGTCAAGCTGGGATCTTGATCTTGAAGGTGGGATCCCAGCCCAAAGCAGGTGAGGCAGCCCTGAGTGTGTTTGCTCACCTGCTGAGTAGTGGGTGGGGTGTAGCAAGAGAGGGAGATAACGTAGTCTCGTGGTTATGGGTGGTACAACAAGAATAGACAGTGGGCCATCTCTGCCTTCATTTTCTCTGTAGAAGGTTGTCAATATGCCTTTCTTAAAATTAATGATAATCAAAAATTATGTAAATTACCTGTCAAATAATAGGTGTTCCCCACAAATGATTTTCCTTCTTTTGAACAAAGATAAGGTGGCACTTCTCAGAATAACAACTAGCATCTCTGGGACAGGTTAGAGTTTGCAAAACCCTTTCAGACATTCTTTGCTCTGCTACCTTACCCCTTCTGGACCAGTAACAATAAGAGGTAGTCAGAGACTAAGTATTTCAATACTGTCACCCATGGAGCAGTGTATTCTGAAAAGATAAAAATTAGAATCAGTAGGTAAAGCAGACTTGAAAATGTGGGGATATGACGTTTGTTTTCTTGAATGAGTACCTGGGAAAACTTGAGGATGGGAAATTTGCTTTCTGTGTTTTCTATCCCATTCATGCCTTCATGTCTGTTTCCACACCTGCCTTGTCAGTGTGACCAGGATGGATCCTGTTTGGTCTGTTTACTTGATATTTACTCAGGTCTGCCATCAACAAGAAAACACATCTCAGCATCTGGCTTGATGCGAGGAAGAGGAAGAACCGAGGCAGCACAGCAGATGTCGTATTGATCTCAGTGGCAAAGCAGGTCAGGAAAATTGATAAAATTAATCACACAAACTAGCAAACATCAGGAGTGAGCACGTGAAGGAACAGATGAGTTTCTGCTTCAGTCCAAGCTGCACCTGCCCTTAGTTCTAACGGAATCTGTGCAATCAGCTGATGAAAGCAGGGAGGGAGGTGGTTGTGGCAGTAGAAATACAGGGCTGAGGAGAAATTGGAACATGAGAGGTTATTTGAGCAGGTCTTAGTCTGCGGGCCTGTGGTGTCTGTGGAACTCTATTAAGTTCTCTGAGGCAGTGGGAAATCCATCTTTACATGTCCCATGAAGAGAATAAGTTCAGGACCTAATATTGGTTTGGATCTATGGCAGGTGATCCCAACTTATTTGGGCAACATTTCTTTCCAGTTAAAAGAGGGAACATGGCCTATAACTGCAGTAGTTCCTGACTCTGGATGTGCTTCAGTGTCACCTGGAGAGCTTTTAAAATTACTGATGCCCACACCCAAATGGATGGAGTCAAACTGTCTCAGGGTGGGGCCCAGGCACTGATGATTTCTATAAACTTTTAAGTGATTCTAAGGCAAAGCTAATGGCAAGAGCCACTAGCTGATAGCAATATTTTGCAAATATTAGCATTCATCAGAATCATCTGGGGTGCTTGTTAAAACTGAGATTTCTGGGCCCCAGACCAGGGATTTTTCCTTTTTAAATTAATTTTTCATTAAAATCATAACTGTATACATTTTTGAGGTACAATGTGATGATTTGATAGACAATGTGGAATGTCTAAATCAAACTGATGAACATAACCATCACCTCACTTACTTGTTTTTTATGGTAAGATATTTAAAATTTACTCTCAGTTATTTTGAAATACACCTTTTCATCGTGCACAATGGTTTTTCATTCAGTAGCTCTCGCTTGGGGCCTGAGAATCTTCATTTCTAACAGGCTCGGGGGGGTGCTTGTGTTGCTGGTCCAGGGACCACACTTGAGTCACTGGCTAAAGGAAATGGCAGTGGGTTCTTGTCCTGACCCCAACATTTAGTAATTCATTCCATTCTTAATAATAACTATTGCCTTCTTATCTCAAAGATTTTTGGGGGATCAGAGGATATAATGTATCTGGAGGTATTTTCTAAACTGTTAACACATAGTTCAAAAATTTATTTTGGCTGTTTTCTATTCAAATTGCCATTTTGCTTTGAGTTTGTAGTTCTAACTATGATATGACAACTTGAAGGCATTTGTTCATAAAGTAAGTAATTATCAAGTGACATTGTATACCAGGTCAAGGTTGAGTGCTGGGGACAACAGTGACCATGACAGATACATCTCTTCCTTCATGAGCCCTGCATTCTGATATAGGGCTACATTTCCTCATTCTTGTATGGCCAGGGAGCTAGGTGTAATGTTTACATTTTTAAAATTGTTGTAACTAACCAAGGAAAAAATAATATTTTATGATGCACACAAATCATATGGAATTTAAATTTCAGTGTCCATGAGTAACGTTTCATTGGACCACAGATATGCTGACTCATTTTCATATTTTCAGTGGCTGCTTTCATGCTATAACAGTAGAAGTAGAGTGGTTAAGACAGAGATTGCATGGCCTGCAAGGCCTAAAACATCTGCTGTCTGGCCCTTTACAGAAAATTTTACTGACGCCTGTTCAGGTAGAAGAGTTAAATTCCATTGTAGCAAATGCTGGAAGGAAACAAATAAACTGTTGGCTAGAATAAGAAAGGTGGGAATCTTCTTTAGTTAGGGAGGTCAGACAGTGCCTCTCTGAAGATAGGACACTAACCAGGACCTAAGGACTTAAAGGAGTTATCCATGCAAAGTTTCGAAGATCCAAACAGCATATATTAAAGCCCCGAGTTTGGCTTTTTTGGGATGCTGGAAGAAGACCAGTGTAGCTGAAACAGACTCAAAGAGTGTGTGGCTTTGTTATTGCTTCAAGATGAGGGCACTTATTGGCAGGCGCTAGGTCAGAAATGACCTCATATACTGGATGAGTTTGATTGTATCTAAGCACAACAGGACTATTTGAAGGAAGAGCAGAAGGTGATGATATAAATAGCTAGTTCTTATTGAGTGCTTACTATGGCTTGAGTGTTGTTCTATGGTGACACAATCTTCAAAACAATGCTATAAAATACTATTTTCTTCATTTTGCTGATAACAAAAGTAAAGTAAAAAGATATTAATGTCACATGACTGGGAAAGTCAGAGTTAGGATATGAATGTGGACAGTGTGGCTTCACAATTGTTTTGAAGGTGTAGCAGAAGGAGAAACAAACGAGTCGGAAAGCTATTTCTGGAGTCTAAACAAGAGGTCATACGGCTGATCTGAGACGTGAGCAGTAGAGATAGGCTGAAATATGATAGGGGGCCTGTGATTGACTAGCTAAGGGGGGAATGAGAGACAAAGGTCAAAGGTAACTTATAAGTTTCGGGTGAATAAACAAAGTCACTGACAATGCTGTGGCCAGAAACATCATCAGGTGATAAATTGACACTTTGATTTTGTACAGGAATTGCAAATATAATAAATCTATCTATCTCCACTCCTCTCAGTAAAAACCCTTTGAAAGCATAGACAATGCACGCTCCATCTTTCCATGACCAGAGTATAATACAGTGTATAGTACCTTACAATACTATACATTGTATTGTATGGTCCAATTACAATTTACAGAAAATTGAACAATTTTACTACTCATTCAGGTTGCATCTATATAGGTTGACTAGTCTAGGCCAAATTGAATTTCAACTTACAAACTTAAATTTGAGTGCTTGAGCCTTGGTATTCTGAAATCATTTATTTATTTATTTATTTTTTCAGAGGGGAGGAGAGGTTTAGCTATGTCTAAAATTCTTCCTGACTAGTCCTTGCTTGAAATTGTCTGTGTGTTCTTCCAAGTATTTATGGCCCTTAAACTTAAAAATAAACATAAAAAGTTTAGAAAAGCAGAAACGTGTACCCCTAAAGGTCCTTCAATTTTATCCCACAGTTGAAGATCAGATCCATTTGAAACAAGTGAATAAGATCAGCAGAGACCTTTGTGGATCCTCAGTGACCCTGTAGTTCCCTTGAATCTGATGCCATGACCTCTCCCGACTGGCTGGACCCCTTCACATTCTCCACCGTGTCATCCATAGGTTACCAGGCAACGCTAACAAGACTGGGCTTTACCTGCAGTTAGGCATCAGCTGCTGTCATCACATTTTAAGTTATTATTACTATTTAATAAAACAATGTAACTCTCAGTGGGGTACCCTCTCTGGAGATAATGCTCATGAAGATTTCCTGGGAAACCAATTTTTTTTTTTTTTTTTGTAAAACAGATCACGGTTAAGTCTGTAAAAGACAGACAAAGGTGTAGAATGGGGTAGAAGAAAGTGTGATGCAGGAAGGATGAAAAGACATGACACTGGCAGTCTTGAGCAGATAAATAATCAGTATGTGCAAATTGTACTTATGAACAGAGCAAAAGAAACATTTATTTTCTGACAGTTGCTAAGACTACCAGTGTTTTGGTAAATCCCTGTGTATGAGCCTCAACTTGAATTACAGAAACTATGTATGCAGAAGCCAAGCTTTTAGTGTTGAGGAAGGGCTGAATAAGCAGTGATTTCATGTCTTAGAGTTTCAGGGACTTTTGTCTTTTTGATTCTTTACCGATGTCTGGCTGACACAACCACGGACACAATTCCTTGATCACAGACCTTACTTGATAAATATTTGTGGATTGGGGCTCTTCTAACAATAAACTTTTTCCATGGTGCTTAGAGCTTGAATTTATCAATCAACCGAACAGTTGAGCATATATCTATTAAGTCCCTATAATTTGTCCCTCAATATGCCAGAGACTCTGAGGTCTGCAGAAAAGTGTCAGACTTGACTGGTGTACTGAAGTGCACAACTTGTTTGAGACCATAACTAGAACAACAATAGTTAACATCTATTGAGCACCTACTGTGGGCCATGCACAGTGATAAACACTATCTAGCTTTTGTCTCAAGTTGTTACAAAATCCCTTCACGGTCTATGTTGCTATGTCATCCTGTTGCTGGTCATGCAGCTTGTTACAGAAAGAGCTCAAGTTTTGTATTAGGTTGGCCTGGGTCGAAAGCTCTACCTATTTCTTTCTATACCTGTAGCATTAGATCACATGGATACATTCATTCATTCTTCAGTCAGTCATTTGACTAATATCAATAAGGGTTTACCATGTACCTGCCAGTCTATTGAGCGTGAGGAAGGGAGAGAGAAAAAAAGAGAGGGAAAGGAACTTGGGGCATCTATTGGACAACACAGAATTCTTGCCCTGATAGAGCTTACATTCCTGTGGGAAAGAAAGTTAAGCGAGTTTTCAAGCAAATGAGCAAGCAAGCAACTGTAGTTTCTAATAAATAAAATGTGATTACTGCCCAAATTGAAGTAGGCTAAGAGGACAGAATTGAAATGACTTGTTTCAGTTTGCTTATTATAGACCCAGAATTGCTGACTTGAAGGCCAGGGTAATTTCCACTTTGTGATATTCTAGAAAAGACAAAATCTCAAAGCATTCCCAACTGTCAAAATGGGATTCAGACTGTACAACTTGCTAATTGTGCTTTCTTTAACATCACAGTATAATATTCCATTTACAATCAGGACAAATAGCTTTGAAACAGAATGTCACCAAAATAACATCTTTGTGATAGATGTAACTCAACCATCTTCCTACTAGTACAAGCCTAATTCTTTGGCTAATGATGATAGCATGGGATAACAGAAATAATGAAGCAAGAAACATTTTAAATGCATACTATATGTCCTGTGCTACTAGTACAAACAACAAACAAAAGACCTTGTCTTTTCCCAGTGTCTTATGCATCTGAGGATAGAAGAAATACTGATGATCTTTTCAATTCTGTTTCCTATTCCTTTATCTCTCCTACCCTGCCAAAGAATGTAAAATGGAAAGTAGATAGGCAGAAAAACATTGCTGCAAATGCAAAGAGTAACTCTAATATTAAACAAGAACAACCAGGAAGACACAACCACTAACAAGCATTAAAATAAGGCAGAACAAACCCTTGTATAGAATCTTGCTGACAAGTGCTATTAAATATTAATTCTATAGACCGTGGAGACATCATTAAACAAACATACACACCCTGATGCTGAATGTGCACTGGCCCAGGCATTTGTTTTACACGTGGTTGTTTGGCTAGGTGTAGTCTTTTGTGTTACATTACTGGGCAGAAGACAATTTCCCCCCTGCTTCCATTAATTGTACCCTTACACATCACTGAAATTCTCATTGCCTTTTTGGTTATTTGTCTTGTCTTTGCCTTTCATTTAATTGGAAAGACAATTTTTAGGGAGAATGGAGTTACCTGTATGAAGGCTGCCATGCATGGATAAAAATGCTTCATGTTTAGATAGGGATCTCTTAGATTTAAAGAACCACTGCTTCATACAGGACATTTAGAGAAAGTTGAACACTGGATGAATTTTACCCTGTTTAATACCATTTTTCAACTTACTAAGACTCTTTAATAAAAATCCTAAATATTAAGGAAGAAAAAAATTCTAACCTCCAGAAATTAGCAAAGCTATCTATGCAGTTCACTCCTAAAATATGGGTCAACTTTAAACACTGGGAATAAGAAGGCCCAACTGCACCGTATTTAGAAACATAATCACACAGCTGGCAAGGGCCTTAGGGGGAGCATCTAGTCCAGTGGCTCTCAGACTTGAGAGACATCCAGAACATTCTTGTTAAAGCACAGATTTCCACTCCCCCCTCCAGAGTTTGTGATTTGGTGGGGTTGGGTGTGGGCCAGAGAGTTTATATTTCCAAGTCTACAGGTGATGTTCATGCTGCAGGTTTGGGGTTGCATTTTGAGAACCCCCAATTCATTCTAAACCTCACGTTTGGCAGATCAGGAAACTGAGACTTGGAGAAGTTACTACAATTTGCCTAAGATTGCACCTTTAGCTAGAAGTTGCTTCTTCCCTGGAATGTAAGTCTCTGAGCCCTCCACCATGCTTTCCCCACTGCAGCCACCGAGAATTTTAGAGATACTCCAGGAAAGTCATAACTCTATGACTGTACCAGTAAATCCCACCCTGATTCAGTCATTCAATTGAGGAGTCTGAGAACCGGGAAGAGGGAGAGCTAGAGAGGGATTCCCCAATCCTACTGTCCTCCTACGGGGCAGTAACCACGCTGGGGAAGACATGTCCAGGGCCCATCACTACCAGTGGCAGAGGGAATCTGCATCCAGCTCTCCAGAATCCCAGGGTGGGGGGGTGTCCGCCTTTCATCCGACCAGATGAAGGGACCATCGCGGCCTTTTCCGAAAGGGATCCACTGAAAAAATGATCCACATTTGCCTGCTTTCAAGGAACATTTCGCCCAAGCCGAGTCATAGCCTGGATTTGCATTTCCAAAACCTCCTGCAGAGTCCAGCCTGTAAAGGAGAGCTTCAGGGCTTCAGGCCTTCCAGGCCTTCTGCCTTCATTAAAAGATTATAGCTTGATCCTGACCCAGGCTGGCTTCCTGATTATATACACATTATTATTTATTCCGACTCTAAAAGAAATTAACATGGAAACACTTTCGCGGGCTGGTCCAAGTATTGTAGTCCCAGGCACAGTGTCACCTGTGCCTGAAGAATCAGTGGTGGGTTGTTGACCACTCAGCTTTCGGCTTTGCATTGGGGACAGAATGGGAGTGGAGGGGGTTCCAGGGCGTTTGGGTTCAAATTCAGCTGCAGCCGTCGCCCCCGAGCCGCCCAGGGCAGCTCTCAGGTGGAACAGCCCGGGCGTCCGCGGAGGCCGCGAGGAGGGCGGCGGCGGGCGCGGGGCGCTGCGGGCCGGGCGGTCGCCGTCTGGAAGCGCGGCCCCCGGAGCCGGAGGGGCGGCTGCAACCTGCGTGCGCCGCGGAGGCGCGGCCCGGGCTCCCCGGACACCGCGCGCACAACAGAGGGGAACGCGGCGCAGTGTTTTTTTTTTTTGCATACAATTATAGTGATGGCATCATTTTTTTTGAAACAAACTGTCCATAAATGTCACCGAAAATCCGGGTCTCCTTTTATTAAAACTGAAAAATGTGTATAAATGTAAATAACAAATGACTGATACAGGGATAAGAACACCACTGTGGCTGCTGGCGTCTCTCTCTTTCTCTCTTTTTTTCTCTCCTCCTCATGTAATTTGCATTAATAAAGAGGCTGTTCCTTGTCGGAATGTGTTTCATCCGGTTTAAAATCCCAGGGCGATCCACTAGGAAGAGCTCTGGGAGAATCCAACTGTCAGAGCCGACAAGACAAATGAATCCCGGTGTCAGGAGCGTGTGGTTCAACGATGACAGATTGAGAAGAACTGTCCCCCTCTCGACAGGCGGGCTTCATTTTCAAATTAATAAATCTGAATAAAATATTTTTCCTTTCATTACGAGCGGAGCCTGTTTGACAGTTCTAGTGACAGGAGGGAGTAGCAGTGTTGATGAGAACAGTTTGCATGAATTCCACCTGGGCTTTTTCTGTTTTATTTTTACCTGCAATCTCTTCCCTGTTTGCCGCTCTCCTTACCCGCTCCCTCACCTCCCATAGTGTCCCCTTCCCCTCCTATTCCTCTCCATCGTATGTCCCCCGTATTCTCATCTCATGATTCTTCCCTGCGTTCCCTTTTCACTCTCTCGCTCTCTGAAATGTCACCCTCTCCTGTTTTTTGCTATCCTTTCTATTCACCTGCAGGCTACGACCTGCATGAAAGGCCAGAGTTTCATTTCACTTAAATGTCCACAACTAATTATTATAAAATGCTTCCTTTATTCCTGTGGTTGCTTATCACTGATCATATTAGGATAACAGCTCAAGCCCAGGCTAGAGGACAGAATGGATTTCTCGAATTTGTAATCTCACTTTAGGAAACAATCCTCATCATTTTCTCTAAGCACAAAAATAAAAGCAACCCTTCCAAACAAACAAATAAAAAAACAAATAACGCTTTCTTGTCGATTTCTCTCCCAAAGCCAAAGGAATGAGATCAGTACACCTTAGGAATTAGATCCTCCCTGGCAAGTCTTAATGCACAGGGTGACAGGCTGTTCCTCTTAAATAATTTAGGAGCACTTTCTGGGAAACAATATGGGATCATTAGAGAAATGCTACTGAGAAAAGTGACTTCTTGATAACAGAGGGGGTTTTGTTTTTGCATTTGGTAGAGATTGCACTCACAGCAGGCAAATTCCAACGTCCTGATTCTGTAGCAGACAATGCACAGAGTAGGAGAGAAATTAATCTGAGTGCAGCGGTTGATGACTCCCAATTCCCCAGCTGCAAATGCAGAACTCTCCCTCTCTGCCCTTCTCAACCTGGAAGGAGGGAAGGATACCTGCCAGAGCTACCACATGGAAAAGGTGGTGGTGCTAGGAGATCTCCAGGCTTTAGCCCTAGGGTCTGATCTCTAACCCTGATTTGAAATATTCTTCCCATCTGTTGTTCCGTCTCTTCTCCCATCCTTCTGCAAGGTTATGACTCTGCAATGTGTGCTCTGCAATTTTATAGGGCAAACTTAGGTGCCAGGGTTTTGCATCTGATGTACATCATAAAAGCCTGCTGACCCCCACCCCAACCCTGCACACAGTCCTCTCTGAGAACACAGGCTATGAAGATACAAAGCTTGTGTTGGGTAAATGGACGTGGAATCTTCAAGCAACAATACGAGATATTATAGATTTGGGGGGGGGGGGAATGAATAAAGAAATAAGCATATATTTGGATCTGGTTTGGATCTGATAGTTAAAATAAATTAAGTGTAGAAAATTAAAACAAAGGCAAAAGGAAAAGGGCTTTCTAAATACCCACATCTGGTGCACAAGGTAGGAAGACAGAGTGTAATGCTCATCAGAGAGTGAGGTGAGCTTTAATTTCACTCAAATCTCAGCTTAATTACTGTGACAACTAGAAGAGCCATCTACTAAAAGGTCCAAAGCTACTCTCTATTGGGAAGAGGGGAGGAAGTTTTATGATCATTGTCAAGATTCCGGGAGTTCTGACACAGTTGATACAGTTGGTTCATCATACTTCTCTCATTCATACTTTTCCCACATAGATCAAAATTATTCTGCTAAGATTGTCTACCAGTGATTCCAAATCTCAGTTTCATATAATCTAGATTTTAATGTCTAAGTAGCTATTGTAGGAATATATAGGAATATAAAACATGTAAATTCTCGGCTCGGCTCCTGTGGCTCAAGAGGCTAAGGCGCCAGCCACATACACCTAAGATGGTGGGTTCGAATCCAGCCTGAGCCCACCAAACAACAATGATGGCTGCAACCAAAAGATAGTTGGGCGTTGTGGTGGGCGCCTGTAGTCCCACCTACTTGGGAAGCAGAGACAGGAGAATCATTTGAGCCCAGGAGTTGGAGGTTGCTGTGTGCTATGACGCCACAGCACTCTACCCAGGGTGACAGCTTGAGGCTCTGTCTCAAAAAAAGAAAGTAAATTCTCCCAGAAAGAATTTTTTTATATATGTTAATTCATTGGATTTTTACCGTAACATTGGGAGACAAGATGGTTATTGTAATCTTCATTTTAAAAAGTTTACAGTTTAGGATTAAGTGACTCGAAATAAGTCATTGATCATTTGGTTCACACATATGAAAGGGAGGAATTGATTTCTTTTCCCTTACTCCATTCACCATTACCATTTACTAAATTATACCGTACTCTGCGCTGTGTGTGTGTGTAGAGAAATCCTCAGGTAAATCACACAATAGTAGAATTGAACACTGCTAATTCTCCAATGGTCGAAAATTATTGCTCTTGAGTTTTACCAATCCACCTCCCAGTTTGCTCATTGATTTGTATCTGCCTCTCAAAATCTTTTTATTGGATTCTTTCTTCCATTTTATTTCTGAATAACATTTTGGTTACAAAGTAGTCATATCAAGGCCATCAGTGCCCCACGTCAAGTGATATTATTCATTACCGTATAGAAAAAAGCCCACACAATTTGAGATCCTTCACAGTACTGAAAGAGTGTAAGAGGATCATAATAGACAAAATGATTTATGTATTTATTCTTTTAAGATGTAGTTCACTTTTAAATTATGTGAGAACAGGGAGTTATGCCTTATCATTATGATTCGGTGAGCTGGTTACTTACTGAGAATTGGTTCACAATCTCACTTTCTTGAGGCTGTATTAAAAAAAAGGGCAATAATTATTTTTATAGGAACACTTTAAAAACACTTGAGCATAATATAACTTCTTTTATTTACATCTTATAATTTTTATATTGTCACAAAGTATTGCTACTTTTCTTTCTTGCATCAGACGAATGAATGAAAAAACATACGAAAAAATTTCTTTTTTTTTTTGTAGAGACAGAGTTTCACTTTATGGCCCTCGGTAGAGTGCCGTGGCCTCACACAGCTCACAGCAACCTCCAACTCCTGGGCTTAAGCGATTCTCTTGCCTCAGCCTCCCAAGTAGCTGGGACTACAGGCGCCTGCCACAACGCCCGGCTATTTTTTGGTTGCAGTTCGGCCAGGGCCGGGTTTGAACCCATCACCCTCGGTATATGGGGCCGGTGCCTTACCGACTGAGCCACAGGCACCGCCCCTCTTTATCAATGTGATAGCCCTATAAGGTAGGCATGATTATTCTCTTTTTACTACTAAATGAGAATGTGGGGAGATGAGAATGTATAATGAACTAACATGAGACAGAGCCAAATTCAAATCTGGGTTATCTCAGTCTAAGGTTCTTTTTAGCATATCATAGGTATGTTTTGAATTAAATTTCTGAAATGGTAGAAAAGCCTTTTATACTGGGGTTGGGTCTTTTATGCTACCAGAGCAGACAATCAACTTAACCCACTGGATAATACCCCCAAATAGCAATTGTACTTGGCTGGATCATAGGGAGGTTTAAAAAGATAGAATGAATTGCTTTGTCCCATGGGTCATTTTTGCCATTCCGTGTTAACTAAATGTAACTCAGTGGTTTACTAAGTAAATGTGTCTACAGGATTGGTATCCAGCTCTAACTGCATGGACCCAAGGACATGAGGAGCACAGGAATTCATGTCACACAGAAGCCAGTCCATCCCAGGGCATAGCCGTTCTCCTTCCAGGTCTCATGATTGGTGCTAAAGAAAGTCGAACCACAATCACTTCTTTTGTCTCCTTATATTGGGGAAGCACCAAAGGCAGCTGGAAGTGAATCTCAAGATCATTTACTTAACAAATATTTTCTGGGCATTGTGCTAGGAATCAAGGTCCACAAAGCCCAAGACGGTCCTCAGGTAGCTGACAGTCACACACATGCTAATAGTTCTCTGTGCTAAGTTCTTTAGCAGAGGCATAGGCACGTTCACCCTGCCCTGGGAGCAGAGGGTGGAGCAACTAACTCTGTATGGGGGAGTCATGGAAAAGTTTCCCTTCTCACTCAATGCAAAGAAATAGGAGAATTTCATTGTAAGGCACCTGCAGTATGTGGAGGGGTGTCAAGTCTTATATTAGCCTTATTATTTTATTATTCTTTTACATACATTTAATTTTTCACTTAAACTGAATTATGTTCATTTTTACAATAATAATAACTGCATTAGTATTATCACTATGACATTTATTAGGCATCTGCTGTGCACCAGGCACTGTGCTATACCTTCTATTCACTTTTCATTTAGTTCTGAGACTAGCTTTCTAAAAGTATTTTTAAAAATCTCTTTCTATTATGAGTAAGTCAACTTTTTCTAGATGAGTAAGTTGAGGCCTAGAAGCTAAGGACTTGTCCCAGATCATGCAACTAATAAGTGGTTTACCTGGGATTCAAACCAGACACTTTTAAACTCCACCATCTGAATCATTAACCACAAGGCATAGTTATCACTTACTCGTTTATATAACATCTCCATACCTTTGTTCCATGCACTTAGAATTGCCTTTCTCTGTATTTCTACTTGTCAAAATCTCACTCAGGCTTCTTTCCAATGGCTATTTCACTGTGAAATCTTTCCTGATACTGTACTGCCAGAGTGATGTCTCCTTAAACTTGGAACCCAAGGTAATCATTTTAGGATAACCGTAAAATCATGAGTTAACAGTCTGTGGCCAGGCCTTCAGAAAGACTTGGTCCATGGTGTCACTCCCCCAGGAGATGGGAATCTTCATCCTTTCTTAAACATCTCCAGGGAGGGAGGTTCTACAATCTCTCTAAGTGGTCCATGTCTTTTGGCAGATAAACATTTCCCCTACTTAATCTAAATGCATTCCTTCTTGTTTGATATTCTGCAGCCTTAGAGGCTACCTGCTAATAGATAATGCACCATCTGAACACCATCCGCAGGCTGGGAAATAGTAACCAAGCAACCTTTTTGCTTTCCCCTCTCTGACTAACCTTTTGCAGTTCTTTGTGACCTTTCCTCCAAAGTCTATTTTTCATCCCTTTAATCTTGTTGTCACTGCCCTTTCTCACCTTTAGTGTCAACAGCAAGGAGACCAGGTTCTGACACACAAAAATGCCACTAGCAGGTGGCAGGCAAATTGGCATGCATAGCACAGCCCCATGCACCCTCCAGGGATTAATAATAAATACTATTTGATGATGAAATTTGAGTGCATTTTCTTTTCAATGAGACAGTGTCAACTGTTTTCTTCTAAAATAGAAATGAGCAGAATACAAAATTGAACAGCCTTCATTTCTCGCCTCTCAGGAGGCTGTTATTACTGATCTGGTTGGCATTCCTCTTGCCTTAGCCCAGACGGGAAGAAACTTAGAGGGGGCCATTGTCCCTACCCTGGATAACTAGCTATTATTTATGAAAAATCAGAGATGAGTACTTTGAATGCTTTGCTTTCTTTATTTCCTGGTCTGACTGGTGTACCATGAATTATTAAAGTTGAGGATTTTAACCATAAAGTAGACTGGAAAGCAAAGTAGAAAAATCATATATGTCTGTACATGTGTATGTCTGTGCCAAAGATAGCAGGATTCATTCTTTTGACATTTTGTGAGCATTTTCTATATTCTAGGGTTGGGTGTTGGGGGGGCAGAGACAAGATGGCTGAAGCCAGCTTTCCACAGAGGTTCCCATCTAGAAGGAGAGTTAAAGGACAGAAATTTAGCAAGTAACCTGGTGGATTTGGGCTGCACCAAGAGAGAAGGTTGAAGAATGCACATCAACCCTGCTGAGGTGAGCTGCCACCCAAGGATACAAACAAAAGGTACGAAATCCAGCACCAAGCAGACAGGAGTCCCCTCCCCCATAAGAATGGCTGGGAGTGCCCCACAAAGGAATGAGCATAGTTCAAAGGTCCTCCCACTACACTCCACTGGAGAGACCCTTTAAAAACTGGACCTGCATCCCCTACTCGGGTGCCACGGCGTTCTCCTGCCAGGCATAAAACTGTATAAAACTGTATATATTCTCTACCTGCAACTCTGAGCTCCCAGCACTCCCCTCCACTCTCACTCTGAGGTCTGGAGGCCTGTCCCCCAGGAGTTCAGATTCCTGGGTGATTTCTTGAGGAGTGTGGATAGTACCTAAACTGCAGCTGGTCAGTGCTGAGTCTGGGGCATGGGAGTGAGGAGAGGATGGTAGGCTGAAAGGGAACCACACCGGAGCAACAGTGCCCTGAGGTGCAGAGCAGCAGCCATCTTTTAGCAACGATAGGGCTCACTCCCAGACACTCTGAAGCCACACCCCCTGTCTCCCTGGGCAACCAGAGGAGGCTGGGCATCTACTCAGGTGGCAACCACCATGGAACAAATCTGGGACAGAAACGCAGGCCCTATGAGTAAAGGGTTTGCATGAGGCGGTACTGACTTGGGTGGAGCACAGGGACTAGAAATGCACTCACGGACCTGGGAAGTTCCTAGGGCAGGGCTGACCCAGAGGACTGCTTTACTGAGCCTAAGACACACCTGGCCCTCAGGGGATCTTCTCCCTATAGACAAAGGAAGACAGGAGGCTAGAACTGCCAGGTAACCGAATACAAACCTGCAGGAGCAAAGACGGCCTGAGGTGCAGGCTCTGAGAACTCAAAACAGCTTCTCTTCTACAGGGGAATTTAGCAGGGACAGAAACAAATTCCAGCAAAGTTGTTCTCTTCTGTTCTGTCAAGAACATCAATCGGGGCAGGGCTTGAACTGAGTGAACACTCCCCCAGCCTCCATCAAGCACCTGAGGTTGTTAGGCCTCACCTCCCCCTGCAAGATAGAGGCAGAGCACAGTGGCCTGGCTGAGCAGAAATAGATTTCCTTGTGATTCAGGCAGGTACAAACCCCTGGAGTATCTGTTCACTACAAGCAACTGGGTCAGCTAACTGTGGGGCTATCAGTGACTGGGTATGACAGAGGTGCAAGTGGGGAAGGAGGCATTAACCTTCCCAGACTGATCTATTTGCTGGGTGGTTCCTCCTGACTCCACGCAGCACTGGAGTAAGCCATATCTGAGTAGTCACCAGACCCCTGCAATCCAGTTGCCAGAGACCTTTTAAACTCTCCCACCTGAGACAGGTGCTGACTGAGACAATTGATTTGGACCTTTTGAACTGAGCCAATAACCCGAGGACCATTCAGGTGGTGCCCTGTGTGTGTGGTTGTAGGAAGGTTTGATTTTCTTTTTCCATTTGCCTGTGGGGGGAGGGGTGACTTAATTGCTGCTATTTCTCCACAGCTGAGATTTCAACCCAGAGTAACTGTTTCACTAGGGTCAAATAGAAACCAGCTGAAAACAAGACAGGACCACTTAGCCCCACCGCACCAAACAGGTCCCCAGTTTTCAGGCCATAGCACTGTACGGGTCCTCGACAAAGCTCCAGGGGAAAAATCAAATGGTGTAAAACAACCATGGGGCGGAATCAGCGGAAAAACTCTGGTAATATGAATAACCAGAATAGATCAACCCCCCCCAAGGAAAGATATGGCAGATGTAATTGAAGATCCCATTCATAAACAGCTGGCCAAGATGTCAGAAATTGAGTTCAGAATTTGGATTGCAAATAAGATTAATAAAATGGAGGAAAATTTGGAATTAGAAATTCGAGCAGCAATTCAAAAGTCAGAATTAGAAATCCGAGGAGAAATTCAAAAGTTGTCTCAAGAATTTAATGAATTAAAGACAAAACCACGAAAGATTTTGACTCACTGAAGCAAGAATTTGCAGTCCTAAAAGATCTGAAAAATACAGTAGAGTCACTCAGTAACAGAGTGGAGCAAGCTGAAGAAAGGATTTCTGACATTGAAGACAAACCCTTTGAACGCTCCCAAACTCTCAAAGAGGAAGAGAAATGGAGAGCAAAAACGGATCATTCTCTCAGAGAGCTCTGGGATAATTCAAAGAAGGTTAATATCCGCCTCATTGGAATCCCTGAAACTGATGAAGTGGCCTCGCTAGGCACAGAGGCCTTCTCCATGAAATTATGAAAGGGAATTTATCAGACATGCCAAGAGATTCTGAAATTCAGATAGCAGACAGTTTCAGAACCTCAGCATGACTCAATCCCAATAAGACATCCCCTTGGCATATCATAATTAACTTCACTAAAGTTAATATGAAGGAGAAAATTCTGAGAGCAGCCAGATGAAAGAAATTCATTACCTACAAAGGGAAGAACATTAGAATGACTGCAGATCTCTCTGCTGAAACTTTTCAAGCCAGAAGAGGGTGGTCATCGACTTTAAATCTCCTAAAGCAAATAACTTTCAACCCTGGATCCTGTATCCAGCTAAACTGAGTTTCATTTATGATAGAGAAATTAAATACTTTCATGACATTCATGTGTTGAAGAAATGTGCCATAACCAAACAAGCTCTTCAGGATATTCTCAGACCTATCCTCGATAATGATCAGCCCAATCCTCTACCACAAAGGTAATCTCACTCAGAAACTTTTGATCAAACTCCAACTTCCACGGTGAAAGGATTAAAAACGTCCACTGGACTTTCGAAAAACTTGATACCCAAAATTTTACCAGACTTATCAATAGTCTCCATTAATGTGAACGGCTTAAACTGTCCTCTGAAGAGGCACATGTTAGCTGACTGGATACAAAAACTTAGGCCAGATATTTGCTGCATACAAGAGTTACATCTTACCTTAAAAGAAAAATATAGACTCAGGGTGAAAAGATGGTCGTCCATATTTCAGACAAACAAAAATCAGAAAAAAGCAGGTGTTGCAGTTCTATTTGCAGATACAATAGGCTTTAATCCAACAAAAGTAAGGAAGGATAAGAATGGTCATTTCACATTTGTTAAGGGTATTACTCAATATGATGAGATTTGAATTATTAAAATCTATGCACCCAACCAGAATGCACCTCAATTTATAAGAGAAACTCTAACAGACATGAGCAACTTGATACCTTCCAGCTCCATAATAGTTGGCGATTTCAACACTCCTTTGGCAGTGTTGGATCGATCCTACAATAAGAAGCTGAGCAAAGAAATTTTAGATTTAAACCTAACCATCCAACATTTGGATTTAGCAGACATTTACAGAACATTTCATCTCAACAAAACTGAATACACATACTTCTCATCAGCCCATGAAACATACCCCAAAATCAATGACATCTTAGGTCACAAGTCTAACCTCAGTAAATTTAAAGGGATAGAAATTATTCCTTGCATCTTCTTGCACCACCAGGGAATAAAAGTTGAACTCAGTAACAACAGGAATCTGCATACTCATACAAAAACATGGAAGTTAAATAACCTTATGCTGAATGATAGCTGGATCAGAGATAAGATTAAGAAGGAAATTGCCAATTTTTTGGAACAAAATGACAATGAAGACACGAATTATCAGAACCTCTGGGATACCACAAAGGCAGTCCTAAGAGGGAAATTTATAGCCCTGTAAGCCTTCCTCAAGAGAACGGAAAGGGTGGAAGTTAACAACTTAATGGGACATCTCAAGAAACTGGAAAAGGAAGAACATTCTAACCCCAATCCCAGTAGAAGAAAAGAAGTAACCAAAATTAGAGCAGAATTAAATGAAATTGAAAACAATAGAATTATACAATAAATCAAAAAGTTGGTTTTTTGTAAAGGTCAATAAAATAGATAAACCTTTGTCTAACCTAACCAGGAAAAAAAGAGTAAAATCTCTAATCTCATCAATCAGAAATGAAAAAGACAAAATAACAACAGACTCCTCAGAATTTAAAAAAATCCTTAATGAATATTACAAGAAACTTTATTCTCAGAAATATGAAAATCTGAAGGAAATTGACCAATACTTAGAAGCACGTCACCTTCCAAGACTTAGCCAGAATCAAGTGGAAATGTTGAACAGGCCCATACCAAATTCGGAAATAGCATCAATCATACAAAACCTCCCTAAAAAGAAAAGTCCGGGACCAGATGGCCTCACGTCAGAATTCTACCAAACCTTTAAAGAAGAATTAGTACCTATATTACTCAACCTGTTTCAAAATGTAGAAAAAGAAGGAAGACTACCCAACACATTCTATGAAGTAAACATCACCCTGATCCCCAAACCAGGAAAAGACCCAACAAGAAAAGAAAATTATAGACCGATATCACTAATGAATATAGATGCAAAAATATTCAACAAGATCCTAACAAACAGAATCCAGTAACACATCAAAGAAATTATACATCATGACCAAGTCAGTTTTATTGCAGTGTCTCGAGGCTGGTTCAATATCCGTAAATCTATCAGTATAATTCAGCACATGAACAAATTAAAAAACAAAGACCATATAATTCTCTCAATTGATGCAGAAAAAGCTTTTGATAATATCTAGCATCCCTTCATGATCAGAACACTTAAGAAAATTGGTATAGAGGGGACATTTCTTAAACTGATATAGGCCATCTACAGCAAACCCACAGTAAATATCATATTGAATGGAGTTAAATTGAAATCATTTCCACTCAGATCAGGAACCAGAAAGGCTGCCCTTTGTCCCCACTGCTCTTTAACATTGTAATGGAAGTTTTAGCTGCTGCAATTAGGGAAGAAAAGGTGATCAAGGGTATCCATATAGGATAGAAGAGATCAAACTGTCACTCTTCGCAGATGATATGATTGTATATCTGGAAAACACCAGGGATTCTACTACAAAACTCTTAGAAGTGATCAAGGAATACAGCAGCATCTCAGGTTACAAAATCAACATTCATATATCGGTAGCCTTTATATATACCAACAACAGTCAAGCTGAAAAAACAGTCAAGGACTCTATTCCATTCACAGTAGTGCCAAAGAAGATGAAGTATTTGGGAGTTTGCCTAACAAAGGATGTGAAAAATCTCTAAAAAGAGAACTATGAAACTCTAAGAAAAGAAATAGCTGAAAATGTTAACAAATGGAAAAACATACCATGCTCATGGCTGGGAAGAATCAACATTGTTAAAACGTCCCTACTGCCCAAAGCAATATATAATTTTAATGCAATTCCTATTAAAGCTCCACTGTCATACTTTATAGATCTTGAAAAAACAATACTTCATTTTATATGGAATCAGAAAAAAACTCAATTAGCCAAGACATTACTCAGCAATAAAAACAAAGCAGGAGGAATCACGCTACCAGACCTCAAACTATACTACAATTTGATAGTGATCAAAACAGCATGGTACTGGCACAAAAAAGAGAAGTAGATGTCTAGAACAGAATAGAGAACCAAGAGATGAATCCAGCTACTTACCATTATTTGATCTTTGACAAGCCAATTAAAAACATTCAGTGGGGAAAAGATTCCCTATTTAACAAATGGTGCTGGGTGAACTGGCTGGCAACCTGTAGAAGACTGAAACTGTACCCACACCTTTCACCATTACCTAAGATAGACTCTCACTGGATTAAAGATTTAAACTTAAGACATGAACCTATAAAAATACTAGAAAGGAGTGCAGGGAAAACCCTTGAAGAAATCGGTCTGGGCGAGTATTTTATGAGGAGGACCCCCTGAGCAATTGAAGCAGCTTCAAAAATACACTACTGGGACCGGATCAAACTAAAAAGCTTCTGCACAGCCAAGAATACAGTAAGTAAAGCAAGCAAACGGCCCTCAAAATGGGAGAAGATATTTGCAGGTTATGTCTTTGATAAAGGTTTTAATAACCAGAATCCTCAGAGAACTCAAATGTATAAGCAAGAAAAGAACAAGTGATCCCATCGCAGGCTGGGCAAGGGACTTGAAGAGAAACTTCTCTGAAGAAGACAAGCGTACGGCCTACAGACATATGAAAAAATGGTCATCATCTTTAATCATCAGAGAAATGCAAATCAAAACTACTTTGAGATATCATCTAACTCTAGTAAGATTAGCGTATATCATAAAATCCCAAGACCAGAGGTGTTGGCGTGGATGTGGAGAAAGGGAACACTTGTACACTGCTGGTGGGAATGCAAATTAATACATTCCTTTTGGAAAGATGTTTGGAGAACACTTAGAGAGCTAAAAATAGATCTACCATTTAATCCTATAATTCCTCTACTAGGTATATACCCAGAAGACCAAAAACCACATCATAACAAGGATATTTGTACCAGAAGGTTTATTGCAGCCCAATTCATAATTGCTAAGTCATGGAAAAAGCCCAAGTGCCTACTGATCCATAATGGATCAATAAATTGTGGTATATGTACACCATGGAATATTATGCAGCCTTAAAGAAAGATGGAGGCTTTACCTCTTTTATGTTTACATGAATGGAACTGGAACATATTCTTCTTAGTAAAGTATCTCAAGAATGGAAGTTAAAGTATCCAATGTATTGAGCCCTACTATGAAACTAATTTATGGCTTTCACATGAAAGCTATAACCCAGTTATAACCTAAGAATAGGGGGAAGGTGGAAAGGGTGGGGAGGGAGCGGGGAGGTGGGCAGAGGAAGGGTGATTGGTGGGATTACACCTGCGGTGCATCTTGCAAGGGTATATGTGAAACTTAGTAAATGTAGAATGTAAATGTCTTAACACAATAACTAAGAAAGTGCCAGGAAGGCTATGTTAACCAGTGTGATGAAAATGTGTCAAACGGTCTATAAAACCAGTGTATGGGGCCCCATGATCGCATTAATGTACACAGCTATGATTTAATAAAAAATATATATATAAAGGAAAATAGACTGACAAGAAAATATATATTCTAGGGTTGGAGTGTTTGGGGAGAAGGTATAGGGAGAGAAATGAGGGTGGATAACCTCAAGATAATCTAATTCAAATGTTCCTTTCCCAAATAAGAAATTTGAGGCTCTGGGAGACCGAGTTATATGTGCATAATTATTAAGGTGTTTACTGGTTGAATTTGCGTCAGAATTCATTATCTTAGTATACCCACTTCAGGCCTATTTCCAGTATTACCCTGCTAGCTCTGTTTTTGCTCAAAAAGGGCTAGGTCAATTCTATGGCAAAAAAGGAGTATGAAACTTTGGTTAAGGCGTGTGAAGGAGGCCAGGCAGTGGCGCACACTTGTATCCCAGCACTTGGGGAGGCTGAGGCAGGAGGATCTCTTGAGCCCAGGAATCGGAGGCTATAGTGACCTGTGATTGTGCCACTGCATTCCAGCTTGGGCACAAAGCCAGAATCTATCTCTAAAAAGGCCAAAAATAAAATAAAAAATATAAAAAAGAGGATAGACCTCAAACTAAAGTTTAGGTGAGCCCAGGTTGATCTGTTTGAATTAGAAATGGAGGTCTGGAGAATTGCCCACCTGGTCCCTTTTTTCTTTTTCTCCTAGAACTCCAAGGCTTTGAAAAGCACATAGCAACATCATTTCTCTCATTGAAATGCAAAGAAAAATATGATGATCTTTCTATGTCAAGGACAGTCCACATTAGTTAATGCTGAATGTCAGATAAATGCAAAGAGTTAATTGATAATGCCAGAGGTAAACCAATACTTTCAATCTAAGTACCCTATTAATTGTCAAATGAATGATACTATAAATGCTGTAACAATTTAGATATGGGAGATCAACTGTGGGTAAAGAAGGAAGAAATTTTGGCTATATCTGCAAGAATGTAGATAATTTAAATATATAAAAAGGAAAAATCTTTAGGGAAGTATTGAGAAGACTTTGAATCAAGAAGATGTTTGGATAATAATGAATACATCATTTATTTTTCCAGAGTGTTTGATAAAGTGAATTGTTAAGAGATAATATCAGAAAGGCAGGTTGGGGTCATACAGTGAAAAGTGCTGAATGTCAGGACAAGGAAAATGGAATTTATTTATTTATTTTAATTGTTGCGGATTCATTGAGGGTACAATAAGCCAGGTTACATTGATTGCAATTGTTAGGCAAAGTCCCTCTTGCAATCATGTCTTGCCCCCATAAAGTGTAACACACACCAAGGCCCCACCCCCCTCCCTCCGTCCCTCTTTCTGCTTTTCCTTCCCCCCATAACCTTAATTGTCATTAATTGTCCTCATATCAAAATTGAGTATATAGGATTCATGCTTCTCCATTCTTGTGATGCTTTACTAAGAATAGTGTCTTCCACTTCCATCCAGGTTAATACAAAGGATGTAAAGTCTCCATTTTTTGTAATAGCTGAATAGTATTCCATGGTGTACATATACCACAGCTTGTTAATCCATTTCTGGGTTGGTGGGCATTTAGGCTGTTTCCACATTTTGGCGATTGTAAATTGAGCTGCAATAAACAGTCTAGTACAAGTGTCCTTATGATAAAAGGATTTTTTTCCTTCTGGGTAGATGCCCAGTAATGGGACTGCAGGATCAAATGGGAGGTCTAGCTTGAGTGCTTTGAGGCTTCTCCATCCTTCCTTCCAGAAAGGTTGTACTAGTTTGCAGTCCCACCAGCAGTGTAAAAGTGTTCCCTTCTCTCCACATCCACGCCAGCATCTGCAGTTTTGAGATTTTGTGATGTGGGCCATTCTCACTGGGGTTAGATGATATCTCAGAGTTGTTTTGATTTGCATTTCTCTAATGAATAGAGATGATGAACATTTTTTCATGTGTTTGTTAGCCATTCGTCTGTCATCTTTAGAGAAGGTTCTATTCATGTCCCTTGCCCATTGATATATGGGATTGTTGGCTTTTTGCATGTGGATTAATTTGAGTTCTCTATAGATCCTAGTTATCAAGCTTCAAAATATTCTGATTCAAAATATGCAAATATCCTTTCCCATTGTGTAGGTTGTCTCTTTGCTTTGGTTATTGTGTCCTTAGCTGTACAGAAGCTTTTCAGTTGAATGAAGTCCCATTTGTTTATTTTTGTTGTTGTTGCAATTGCCATGGCAGTCTTCTTCATGAAGTCTTTCCCCAGGCCAATATCTTCCAGTGTTTTTCCTATGCTTTCTTTGAGGATTTTTATTGTTTCATGCCTTAAATTTAAGTCCTTTTTCCATTTTGAATCAATTTTTGTGAGTGGGGAAAGGTGTGGGTCCAATTTCAGTCTTTTACATGTAGACATCCAGTTCTCCCAACACCATTTATTGAATAGGGAGTGTTTCCCCCAAGGTATGTTCTTGTTTGGTTTATCAAAGATTAGGTGGTTGTAAGATGTTAGTTTCATTTCTTGGTTTTCAATTCGATTCCAAGTGTCTCTGTCTCTGTTTTTGTGCCAGTACCATGCTGTCTTGACCACTATGGCTTTGTAGTATAGACTAAAATCTGGTATGCTGATGCCCCCAGTTTTATTTTTATTACTAAGAACTGCCTTAGCTATATGGGTTCTTTTCCGGTTCCATACAAAATGCAGAATCATTTTCTCCAAATCTTGAAAGTATGATGTTGGTATTTTTATAGGAATGGCATTGAATAGGTAGATTGCTTTGGGAATTACAGACATTTTAACAATGTTGATTCTTCCAATCCATGAGCATGGTATGTTCTTCCATTTGTTAATATCCTCTACTATTTCCTTTCTGAGGATTTCATAGTTTTCTTTATAGAGGTCCTTCACCTCCTTCGTTAGGTATATTCCTAGGTATTTCATTTTCTTTGAGACTATGGTAAAGGGAGTTGTGTCCTTAATTAGCTTCTCATCTTGACTTTTATTGATGTATACAAAGGCTACTGACTTGTGGACATTGATTTTATATCCCGAAACATTACTGTATTTTTTGATGACTTCTAGGAGTCTTGTGGTTGAGTCTTTGGGGTTCTCTAAGTATAAGATCATGTCGTCAGCAAAGAGGGAGAGTTTGACCTCCTCTGCTCCCATTTGGATTCCCTTTATTTCCTTAACTTGCCTAATTGTATTGGCTAGAACTTACAGCACCATGTTGAATAGTAAAGGTGACAGAGGACAACCTTGTCTGGTTCCAGTTCTAAGAGGAAAAGCTTTCAGTTTTACTCCATTCAGTAAAATATTGGCTGTGGGCTTGTCATAGATAGCTTCAATCAGTTTTAGAAATGTGCCACCTATGCCTATACTGTTCAGTGTTCTAATTAGAAAAGGATGCTGGATTTTATCAAATGCTTTTTCTGCATCTATTGAGAGGATCATGTGATCTTTATTTTTGCCTCTGTTAATATGGTGGATAATGTTTATGGACTTGCGTACGTTAAATCAGCCTTGCATCCCTGGGATGAAGCCTACTTGATCATGATGAATGACTTTTTTGATGATAAGCTGTAATCTATTGGCTAGGATTTTGTTGAGAATTTTTGCATCTATATTCATGAGTGAGATTGGTCTGAAATTCTCCTTTGTGTTTGGGTCTGTTCCTGGCTTTGGTATCAGGTTGATGTTTGCTTCATAGAATGTGTTGGGGAAGATTCCTTCTTCCTCAATTTTTTGGAATAATTTCTGCAGTACAGGAATAAGCTCTTCCTTGAAGGTTTGATAGAATTTTGGAGTGAAGCCATCTGAACCAGGGCATTTTTTGGTTGGAAGATTTTTTACTGTTTCTTTGATCTCAGTGCTTGAAATTGGTCTGTTCAGGAGCTCTATTTCTTCCTGGCTAAGTCTAGGGAGAGGGTGTGATTCCAAATATTGATCCATTTCCTTCACATTGTCAAATTTCTGGGCATAGAGTTTCTGGTAGTATTCAGAGATGATCTCTTGTATCTCTGTGGGATCAGTTGTTATTTCCCCTTTATCATTTCTGGTTGAGGTTACTAGAGATTTTAGTTTTCTATTTCTAGTTAGTCTGGCCAAAGTTTTATCTACTTCATTTAGTTTTTCAAAAAATCAACTCCTTGTTTCATTAATTTTCTGAATGATTCTTTTGTTTTCAATTTCATAGATCTCTGATTTCATTTTGGATATTTCTTTTCTGATACTGGGTTTAGGCTTTGATTTTTCTCCTTTTTCTAATTCCATAAGATCTCTTGTGATATTGTTGATGTGCTATCTTTCTGTTTTTCGAATGTAGGCATCTAAAGCAATGAATTTTCCTCTCAAAACTGCTTTTGCCGTATCCCACAGGTTTTGGTAGCTTGTGTCTTCATTGTTGTTATGCTCAAGGAAGTTAATGATTTCCTGTTTTATTTCTTCCTGCACCCATCTGTTATTCAACAGAAGATTGTTTAATTTCCATGTCTTTGTGTGGGGTCGAGCGTTTTTGTTAGAGTTGAGTTCCACCTTTAGTGCCTTATGATCTGAGAAGATACAAGGTAAAATTTCAATTCTTTTGATTCTGTTGATATTTGTTTTGTGTCCCAGGATATGATCAATTTTGGAGAATGTTCCATGGGGTGATGAGAAGAATGTATATTCTTTATCTTTGGGATGGAGTGTTCTATATGCGTCTATCAAGCACAGTTGTTCTAGGGTCACATTTAAATCTCTTATATCCTTATTTAATTTCTGTTTAGAGGATCTGTCCAGCTCTGTAAGAGGAGTGTTAAGGTCCCCTGTTATTATGGTATTATCAGATATCATATTGCTCAGACTGAGTAAGGTCTGTTTCAAGAATCTGGGAGGTTTTAAATTGGGTGCATAAATATTTAGAATTGAAACATCTTCTTGTTGTATTTTTCCCTTGACCAATATAAAGTGATCATCTTGGTCTTTTTTGACTTTGGTTGCTTTAAATCCACATGAATCTGAAAATAAGATTGCAAGTCCTCTTTTCTTCTGAATGCCGTTTGCCTGAAAAATTGTCTTCCAACCCTTGACTCGAGCTTTAATTTGTCTTTTGAAGCCAGGTGTGTTTCTTGCAGACAGCAAATGGCTGGCTTGTGTTTTTTAATCCAGTCAGCCAATCTATATCTCTTCAGTGGGGAATTCAAGCCATCAACATTTATTGAGATAATTGGTAACTGTGGTAGTATTCTATTCATCTTATTTGGTGAGAGTCCATTGCTTAGTTTTATCTTTTGTATCAGTGTATCAGGTTCTGTCTTTAATTTCTGAGTTCTTACTTTGCTGCTGATCCATTGTGGTGGTCAGTGTGCAGAACAGGTTGAAGTATTTCCTGTAGAGCTGGTCCTGTTGGGGCGAATTTTCTCAATGTTTGTATATCCATAAATGATTTGATTTCTCCGTCAATTTTGAAGCTTAGCTTAGCAGGGTACAGAATTCTGGGCTGGAAATTGTTCTGTTTAAGTAGATTAAAGGTAGATGACCTTTGTCTTCTTGCTTGGAAAGTTTCATTAGAGAAGTCTGCGGTCACTCTGATGGATTAGCCCCTGTACGTCAACTGGAGCTTACTCCTGGCAGCTTGCAGTATCTTTTCTTTGGTTTTGACTTTGGATAGGTTCATCACAATGTGTCTTGGAGAAGCTTGGTTTGAGTTGAGGTGACCTGGGGTCTGATAGCCCTCTGAAAGCAGTGTGTCAGAATCTTTGGTGATATTTGGGAAATTTTCTTTTATAATATTCTCTACTATGGCTTCCATTCTTCTGGGGCATTCTTCTTCTCCTTCTGGGATTCCTATAACTCGTATTTTGGAATGCTTCAGACAGTCCCATAATTCTGACAGTGAACGCTCTGTTTTCTCTCTCTTCTTTTCTGCCTCTTTTTTCTATCTGAGTTATCTCAAGAACTTTGTCTTCTACCTCTGAAATTCTTTCTTCTGCATGGTCTAACCTGTTGCTGATACTTTCCATTGCATCTTTAAGTTCCCTAATTGACTGTTTCATTTCCTTCAGCTCTGCTATATCCTTTTTATATTCTTCATATCGTTCATCTCTTATTTGATTCTGTTTTTGGATTTCCTTTTGGTTATTTTCCACTTTATTAGCAGTTTCCTTCATTATTTCCATCATTTCTTTCATTGTTTTCATCATGTGTATTCTAAATTCCCTTTCTGTCATTCCTAACATTTCTGTGTAGGTGGAATCCTCTGCAGTAGCTACCTCATGGTCCCTTGGCGGGGTTGTTCTGGACTGGTTCTTCATGTTGCCTGGAGTTTTCTGCGGATTCTTCCGCATGAGTTATTTCTTTTATCTGTTCCCTTGCTGTAATTTTCCTTTCACTTCCTCTTGCTCCTTAAGTTCTCGTGCCTGTGGACTAAGGGTTAGATGAGTCCTTTTGGCACAGGACCAGAAGGGTGAGAAGGTTGAAGAGCAAGAAAGGGATGAAACAAGGGAGGATGGAGTGAAAAGAAAAAAAAATAGAGAAAGGAGAGGGGATGGGTAAAAGGAATATTGACAAAAAGAAGGGAGGCACAGAGAGAGGGAGACAGAGCAATATAGGTGTACAGTAGGGTACTTTGACACAACCTTAAAAAAAAAACACCTTCTGGGAGTTCCCAGTTGGGTGGTTCCCTTGAGGTCAGCAGCTCTTTGCTAACCTGATCAGACACAGTACCCCACCTCCACCAAGTAGAGAGGAAAGACAAAAATGCTATAAATCAAACCGAAACAAGCAAACAGAAAACTTTACGGGATAAAATTGGGTGAAAAACCAAATAATAGCAGTAGAAACAATAGCAAAAATGAAGTTCTAGTTATTAAAAAAAGCAGCAATGGGAAATTATAATTAAACTAGAAAAATTGAGAAAGAAAAAAGATCTGTACGGAAAAGGTTGAAATTAAAAAACAAAACAACATCAACAACATCAAAATAAACAAAAAAACAACCAAACCAGAAAAGAAACAAACAAAAAAACAAGAAAAACCAAAACACAACCAAAAACAAAGCAGTATGTATATGTTGTTGAATATTGTCTGGGCAACACGTGGTCTTCTGGGGTATGAGATGTTAATCACAGTTCTGATACAATGGGAGGCTGCTGATTTCTCAAACCCCAGCAGGTAGACACCCTAAATCTCTCTTCAGCCCACTTAAAAGGCACTTTGAACTTGTAAACTTGCTGAGCAGAAGCTTTCCCAGGAAAGTGCTTGTCACTGGAATCACTGCTGAAGTGGCTATCCACTTACCCTGTGTGCCAAAACCGGTCTCACTCTGCCCCTGAGGGTTAGGGCTGCAAGGCCGCTCAGACCCCACCCTTAGGCTACTTGTTGCTGGGTTACCAGCTCCCACCCAATTCTAGCTCTGCAACCCTGAGGGCGGAGCTTGCAGTGGCAGATCGCTCACAATGGCTCCCTGTGACCCACAGCCAAACACTATTAGCTCCGTCTGGCTCAGCGGCTCAGACTGGGGCCCTAGACATGGGCCAAAGTTCTCCACATTCCTGCTCAGTCTCTCCCCAAGGCAGCTCAACTGGCTGTGCCAAGTCCAAAGACACCAAAATAGTTCATAGGTAAGGCCTTTCTGGTTTGCAGTCTCGCTGCTACTGAACTTATAGTTGCAGGTGGGTTTAGACTGATTGAACACACGTGACCAGTTGCGGGTTTCCCACTGTTTTAGTCCTCCTCTTGGTGTCCAGAAGTCTCTTGCTGACTCTCTGTATCCTCGCAGGGGTGGTGATAGGCAAATCCCACCATCCTGAGATGCCTGGAGTCCTATCTCCCTGGACTCACGGTGCCCAGATGCAAGGAAGCTGTTACTCAGCCACCATCTTCTCTTGTTCTCTCACAAGTAAAGAAGGTCCATCTCTCAGAATTTGTTCCACTGTCCAACTTCCTTGTGGTACTGAGAAATGGTAGTAAGCCATTGTTTATCATCCAGAAAACCGCCACTGACTGCCCCTGGCTGCTGCCACACATGCACAGCACAGCTGGCGCGGAGAGCATCCGCCGGATAGAAAACTGGGAGCGTCAGGTGCAGAGCCCTCTGACTGGAAACCCTGGACAACGTGCCTGACCGTGATGGAAACTGAGCAGGAGGCCAGCAGGGACCAGGGAGCCCACCCGCAGCTTCGCCCAGAGCAGGATGCTGGCAGCACGCAGACCGGTGACAGAGGCACCTGGAGAGGGAAGCCCAGCTGCAGCGGCTCCTCACTTTGCCGAGACCCGCCAGGTGCCTGTAGCTCCAACTGGAGACACAGTGCCGCTCTGCCCACTCCCCACGTCTCGGAAAATGGAATTTATTTAAACTCTTTAGTATAGGATTGTTTCAGTATTACCCAAAGAACAAATTTGCACAAGCTCCTTAGGCTAAGTTTTGAAATTTTTAAATGACTTTCACATAGTCTATAATTTATTAACCAACAGTGACATCTACCACTTGTTTTCATTTGGTTTGGCAAGAATTGTTTAAGCTGTGCCCCCTCCCCATCTCCTTTCTATGCCACAGCAGACATTTTTCTCCAATCCCATCTCAGCAACTACCCCAAGATACTTCTTTACTCTGACTGAACACCCTAGGGAAGGACATGTGTCATAAAACCAGTTGTCTCACCTGACTCTAGTTGTCTAACCAAAATGTAACTCCCTGAGCCACACTACCTGCATCTTCCTATCTTTAACATGGAAGTGGCGTTCATAGCTCATGCTTCTTATTAGTAGTCATGTGACTTTTCTAATTCATAAAATATTAAATGTAAATACCTTCGGGTTACTGTTAGAATTAGGGCATAAGTGTCTACTGAAAATTCTAGGACCTCTGGGCAATGCGAAAGGAGACTAAAATGTACTATTACCAAGTGATGGTGGGGAGGAAATTAACAGACATAAAAAGTCAGAAATTCCTAGGAATGTACCTATAATCAGAGTACAGCGAGGAAGATGCTATGGTGGAGTAGAGAATTAACTTGATGGAGAATTATTTGATTATATTATAATAAAAGTCCATATGATGCTTACGAGTGCTACCTGCTTTGTGGTTAAAGAAACATTGTCACCAGACAGAGTAATACAGCTCCAAAAGGAGGATCAATTTCTAATCGATGAAATGGAAATGATTGGCAGGAACATAAGCAATGAGCCAGAGAGACAATAAAGGGAGTGAGTGGCAACTACCATATTTGGGGAGCAGTGATAAATCTTTGAGTAGAGGCCTATAGCAGCCTCCTTATACATTTAAAGGAAGGATAAAAGTCCTGGAAAAATTATCGAGTGCCTAAGTGAAAGAGATAGTGTGCCAGACCTGGGCTTTCTTCTTAAGAGTGTGATCTGGAGTCATTTATGGGGACCAAGTGTTTTTCTGGAGATAATACAACACGTAGCCTAAGCAAACCATCTGTGGAGTATACCACTGATCACCTTGTGAAGTATTTGAGACTAATTTTAACCCGAACTCTCAGATTTTGTAACTTTGGAAATTCCTGTCATGCAAACCAGGGTGTTATTTTTCTTCCCTCAGCAATTCTCCCCAGAATCTTTACAAGATGGCCTGAAGGAGCTCCTTTTGCATAGTAGTTCAGATTTTCTACTGAACTTTTAAAAGAAAGGTCAGCAGTTTGTATAATATTTAAAAAAGAAATAATGGAGTCCAAATAACAATAACTGACAAATATTTGCCTTAGTTTACCATTTATTAAATGTTTTCACATTCGCTCATTTTGATTTTTTAAATAAAACCATGTAACATAACAAGAAAAATCAGAATAAAAATTTGTATCTTAAGGGAAAAAAACAAAAAGATTGAATTACTAAACCAAAAGTCCATAAGCTACGGTGGCCACAGCCAGAACTTGAAACTGAATCCTCTGGCTCCGAATTCTGTGTGCTCCCCCATCTATCATCCATGCAATATATCACATACAATTTACAGTCCAGTGCGTGAAACCTGGACATTTTTAGCTGCGGTTCTTAGCTTATTTCACCACCAGGGAGCAAATGGAGAAGAGTCATTAATACTTAAGTAAAGTTCGTAATATTTATACTCAGAGCCAGTGCCAGAAGGTGCCAGAAAAATAAAATATTAGCGTCCCTAAGGAGTCATTGATGACAAATTAAAATCAGTGACTCCTAAAGACAAACCTGTATTAAATAAAAAACATTCCTTGTTTTTTGAAATGCCTAGAACATTTTGTTTTAAAAAATAAAAAACACCATCATTTATGACTCATAAGTTGGGTGGGTGGCCAGAGACAAGATGGAGATTCTATCTCATCTTTCCTATCTATGAAATGGAGTTAAGGCACCTGTCATCTCTGTGTGTTTGCAGAACGGTTATGAGGATAAGTGAGGCAATGCAGGCACTGCTCCTTTGTGGAAGGAAGCCATATGAGTCCAAAGTATTATCATCAAGGTGCCTCCTGCTATTTACATAGCTCTCTTCTCCAGGGCGTAGCTGGCTTTGATTCCCCACTCTGGGAAGTAGACCAGTAATGCTCTCTCCAAATGGGAAGCTGACCCATAGAGTGGATAAATGGTTGACCTCTACAAGGCACAGCAAGGTGCCAGACTTTTTGTCAGGTGATGTTAATTTATATTTGTCTGTTCAAAAATTAGACTGGCAAGTCCAACTCGCTGCTGGCTATTACTAACATGATAAAAGCCCTCCTGTTACAGAAAAGTTCATGGTTTCCCAAATGGGATTTAAACTAAACTTTTTAATGTTTTTGTGGCTCTTAAATTTTCAGATAACTTTCTCTTACACTTAACTTTCTGGTTTCAATAGAAATAGCAGAAAGATTCTGACTACAGAATTTCTGATCATCAAAACAGGAGAGGATTTGAATGTTGTAAGATATATTGGTTTCCTTGAAGCTTTCAAATATTTTTTTCTAACTACATAAATAGCCTGGGGGTGAAAGAAAGGGAAGGCAAGTGATGGGGAAGGAATTGACAAGAGGGTAAAAATGTTACTTTTTCAAAAGAGAGATAGGTAGGATATCTGTGCTCTGTCTTATTCAAAAAAACAGGTGTGTGTGTGTGTGTGTGTGTGTGTGTAAGGGGGTGCTGATGGAGTTGAAAAAGTAAGAACAGCCTTGTGAAATAGTGGGCATCAGGAAATTAGAAGATCTAAGCTCTAGTTTTGCTTTGGCCGCTGAGTTTGACCTTGAACTAGTTATTTAATTAACCTTGGCTTTAGTGGTTGAATCTTTAAAATTAAGATGATCTGTTAGCATATTTTTAGGAGGCTTTTTAGGTCTAACATATGCTTTGTTTCCCAAACACCACAACAAAATCACCTACTGTGTTGTCTGAATATTCTGTATTCTTCCACACTTTGTGCCAAGAGAAGACTTTTCCACATGAGAAAGTCACCATGAGGAGAGCCCCAAATTTGGCAGCCCCAAATTCCTCATATTGCTTTTTGAAGTTGTGGCATGTTCCATGGGGCTCCAGTGTTCTTTATCAAGGTTGAATTCCCCTGGATGGGAGTGGAAGAAGACCCTTGTATGGGCTCAAGCGGAAGAGTGCCTTTTACTCTGTGAATCATGGAACTTAGAGACTTGGTTCTGTTGTTCCTATCTCTATCAACTTTGCATTTTATTATTATTATTATTATTATTATTATTATTATTTGCAGTTTCTGGCTGGGGCTGGGTTTGAACCCACCACCTCCAGTATATTAGGCTGGCACCTTACTCCTTTGAGCCACAGGTGCCGCCCTCAACTTTGCATTTTAATTTAACTTTCAGTGCTGGGTTTGCTAATTCATGGATTTTGTATTTCCAGGAAAACCACACAATAGATGGACACCTTTATGTGTCAACTTTCCATCTCTTGGGGGACAGTTGCTTTTTTAGCATCAGGTTGAGTCTACACTCATGAGGTCACCTCTTACAGTAATAGTATCCTGATAATTCTTCTCCATGTCAATCAAATTGTAATCAACTCTGATGGAAATGCAGGAAATTATAGAGTGTGTAGGTACGTTTAGCATATGAAGATAACTTATCAATTCTCAGTTTTTCAAAATGGTTGCCCAGATTTTAGAAAAAATTACCTCTCTTGGGCATTACTCAGGAAATACTGAGAATACTGAATGGCGGGGGGATGCTTATCAACTAAAGACAACTTGTCTGACTTTGGATTATACAGACTATGGCTGTAAAGTGAAGTGGAAGCAGAAAATTCAGCAGCGATACTAACAGAAGTATTCTAGGAATGATTACAATTCTTGCATGTCCTTATTCCCAGTAACATGTGCAGATTTGGAATAAGAGTTTTAGGCTTCTATGCCAAAATCTACAAAACTCTATCCCTGCAACATTCATGCACCAACAGTGACAGAAATATAAGAAGCAACTTCTGCAATTCACCACTTCCTAGCGGGACACCTCAGGCCCTTTGTGGGATTAGAAGTACAGCATCTACCAAATTGCAATTCTAAAAGCACTTAACAATTCCCATTGCTTTATGAGGAAAAAGAAAAATCCTGGGGGCATCTGAAGATATTTGATTCAAAACTTGAAGTGTGCCAGAGCCCTATAACTTTTTTCTTATACTGTGGCCATAGGGCTCTTTTGCATAGAAGGTTTCTCTCATTTTCACAGGGAGGAGAGTCTAGAAATCACACAGACAGTCCTCAAGGACCAGCATGCAAACAGTGGGAAGGAGAGCAGCAGGGTCTGCATCCAGCTTGGAATTGATCTTTCTATGGAAATGTGGGCGGGTGAATAGAGAAAACGCGTCCTCGAAGGCTTTCCTTTTCCCTTTACTTATGACACTTCAACACCTTGGCCCAAGCATGTTGCCCGGAAGCGACTCTGTTTGTTTTCCTGTGACACAGACACTCTTAAGATGCCTGGTTACATTTTTATAACGCTTAGAATTATATAAAGTATATTCTTTTATTTTTCATTTATAATGACACTGACATCTTTCCCCTCATTTTATAGAAGCAGAAATAGATATCAGGGTATTTTATAAGAGTGGTAGGGTTGGGGGTAGGGACCAAAATTCCCTGGCTCTGAGTCTAAGGTCTTCCCAGTAAACTATGCTGGCCACCCCCCCCCCAACCCCACCACCACTACCCTATCCTGGCTGCTATTGAATTTCACCAGGAGGCTGATCACTCCATCACTGGCTAATGGCATAAGGTTGTATCATCAACACAGGCACATCATGAAATTTCTCTTTCTCTTTCCTTGTGAATGACAGTGAAGACATTTCTGCACGCTATAATCAAGTTCTTCCATCTAAAAAACAGGAGGAGGAGGCAAAGAATTGGGGAGAGTATATCTTACCCTTTACTTCTAAAGATTATTCAGAGACTATATACATACCTAAGCTAATAATTACCAGGTAAGTAATTCAAGGTTTGACAAAAAAAAAAAAAAAAAAGTTGTCATATAAATCTAAGTCATTATCATATTTTTATTGCTTAGATTAATTGGGTCTTAAAGCAAAATAAAAATAAAGATGTTATCTAGCCATGTTTTAATTATCTGTTTTGAGGTAAAAATATGTCAGATGTGCACAAATCGAGTTTGATGCCAGGGTATGACAATCCTGCACCTTCTCAATGTGTGTGGAACCACTCTAATCACTGGCGCACTTGACTTTTGTCTAATACTCTGCAATCTCTGTTTGTGTTTCAGCTCCTATAATTATAAGTAGTATATTCTTATTTAGCACCTTGGCGTGGGTTATTAGGATATTGCAAATTAAAAAAAAAAAATCTGTCTTTGGCAGTGTGCTATTTTTGAGCTGTCAATCTCTGGTTTAGATTGCATCACAGAGTTACATTCTGCCTCCTACAGGCTTCCAGGCACCTTCTCCCATACCCGAGCTCTAGCTGGGCAGAATATTAGCATTCTTGCCTCAGTAAGCAGAGGGGTTGAGGAGGATTTGCTCGGGTTTGGAGAAAACTTCCAATGCTTATTATATATACAGATGATTATATTCTTGGTTTGCTCTGGACAATCCCAGCTTTTGTCTATTGTGCCAGCATAATTATCAATAGCTCCCCCTTTCACCCTTAGAAGCCACGATATACATGTAGCACTCCAGGCAAGCAAAACCCCCTTTAATCATTTAATCTTTTTCCTCTGAAAAGTTTTCAAACATTTTAAACTCCTAGCGCATAGCAACTGTTAAAAAAATATTATCTATTATTGTTACCTTCTGCAATGTTAGATCTGTGGGCCTTGGGAGGATGATGAATTTCTTTCACTTTTCAATGGCAGGATCCAAGAACAGATGCTTGATGCTATTATATGTAAGACCCCCACCTGATGGTCTGTCCACCTCTGGTCTACACTGTTGGGACACCTGGGGGCATCCTTGATAATTTTTCTGCCTGATAATTTTCATTCTTGGTAGAAAAGATCTTCCCCCTTCCCTAGTTGGACATCTGAGCACTGTTGGCATTGTTCTCAGGTTGGGCCTGGCTCTGGTCTCACACAGGGCATTTTAGGCTGATTTCTCTGGATCCCTGCATTCTCCATGTACTTGAAAGTCTGCAGACAGTTCTGCCCACTTCTCCTGCCCACTTCTCCACTCGACAGTTAGGTAGAGAAGGTGAGTGGAGCAATAGGCATGGCACAGCCAAACAGCCTGTGTGGAGGGGAGGGGAGGGGAAATGTGGGACACAGCCTGTGTGGGAAGAGTCTGGGGCTGGTGAACACTGAAGCCCTTTAAAGAAAGTGGAAGTCAAATGTGAGCACAGACACCAGGTACAAATGGCAAAGGGGGAGCCCAGGTTAATACACAGAGATAGGAATGTAAAGTTTGACAGATGTAGGTGCAGAGGAAGAGCAGAATACAAATGAAAAAGGCCTGCGTGATCAGTGCAGACAACTCTTTGTTGCAGTCCTGTGCTTTCCCCCTTGATGACTGGTTTGAGTGGGAGATGGAGTGGCATGGGCCTACTGGGACGAGGGTGAGTGGACACTCTTCCACTTACTCAGATGAGGTGCTTTTCTGGATATGAATCCCTTCTTAAAACTGGGCAGGAATTGCCACAATTTTGATCAATTTACTCTTGAGTATTATTGCTTTTCCTGAAATCCCACTAAATCTCTTCCCAGATTTCTCAGTCTGCTTTTGTTCTCTGAATGTTGTGCTACGCTATGGCTTAAAAATCCTCCTAGGAAGTCAAGTGGTCACAAACAGCAGACTGAGATCTCACATCCAGGGAAGACTGGCCCCAGAACAGGGTTAAAGTCCCACATTACAGTTCAGATCCTAAGAATGAACTAGAGACAGGGTTCTTCTGTACCTTACCAACTCTGCACATTGCTACCTGTATTAATTATTTTTTCTTATTTTCTGAATTATTTTTGTTTGTTTTTACCTGACCACAGAAGAAAAGCAGTTATTTTCTGTATTCTTGGTGCTCTGAGACATCTGAGACTTGCTGACCTGGGAGAAGCTGCTCCCCACCCTCCACCTTAGGGTTAGTTAAGTCTTAGAGATAGTAAACCCCTGGGCATGCCTTTGATATACAGCCCAAATGTTCCACCAGCTGCCTGCTTCCACTCTGAGACATGATCACTTGATCAGTCTGCCCTAATACCTTAAGACCAGGTACTAGATAACTACGGACAACCCCTAAAACCCAGAGCCTACCAAAAATATTCCAAGCATTCAATCCCAGGCCCGCTCACACTGCTGTATCTGTCCCTCCCGTGAGAATCATCACAAAGGTTCCTGCCCACAGAATCCCTCGAGTTCCATCTGCCTGTTCATCTCACCTTGGGGCTTCCCCAAGCAGGTTGCCCGGTGCTCTGTGTCTTCTGTCTCTGGGGTACTGTGAGTACTATAAAGACTTTCTCCCTTATTACCATCTGTGGCCGTGTGTCTTACCACACCTGATAAAAACCAATCCTGGCTGTACAATTAAAACACGGCACTTCCATTAATGCCCTGGTGTCAATGCCCTGCATAACTCTCTTGGAAAGTCCTACTTTGAAAAGACTCACTTCTCTCTAGTGGTATAGTTAGTTCTCCTCAGCTTGGGTCACATTCTATGGAAAGTAGAAAGATAGAATACGTTCATTGACTATGCTTAGGAGATGGCACCCGTAAAAAGTGGCATGTACTTGCCACCCAGATGCACTCACTGGCCTGGACATGAGTGTATTAGAATAGGGGTTGACATCTTGTGACATTGTATTGACCAATTGAATGGATGGCCCTCTTAAAGATTTGTTAGAAGAACAACCAAAAGATTGATAGATTCATTTTAGTTACTGGATATATAATCAAACTTGCTATTTAGCTAGGCTTAGAATATATAGGAAACTGATGATCTATAGCAAATTTTGATCAGCAGACCTTTCCTATGAAGGGCCAGACAAGTAATTTGACTTTGTGGGGCAAGTGATAGATATTTATAGTAGCTACTCACCACTACCATTGTTGTGTGCCATGGATTACACATAATTTATAGGCATGGCTGTAGTTCAATAAAACTTTATTTACAAAGCAACTATCAGGTTACACGGGTGGGGCCGTACTTTGCCAAGTTTTCTGTATAGCACTAAATTTCTATAGTTGCATATTTAAAGTAATATACAAAGTATATGTATATTTACATTTAAGCAAATGAATATATTGTATTCAGCTTTTTCTATTTTAGTAATAATCATAATATATTAAGCTATGATTTTTTAAAAGTATGTTTTTTAATTGATTTGGGTCTTCACAGAGAAAGCTCAGTTGTCATTTAAGTAGTTAAGCACATTTATTGCTATACTGGTTTCCTATTTCTTTCTTTTTCTTTCCTCTCATGTATCAGTCATTTGGAAGATTTTATTATCTAACATAAAACCAATACTTATTGACCAAGTCAGAAAACATCTATTGACCTATTGTGTAAAAAGAATTGTGTTAGGTACTAGAAATAGAAAAGTGAATTAAGAAAACTTCATGCACGTTAAATTTATACTTTGTAGATGAGATATGTAAACAGATCAATGCTGGACCCTGTATTAGAAGTGAATACTATACTCCAGCTAAACATGTGGCCCTGCCAGTTGTTTTCCAGTATGAAACTCTTTTTCCCTTTCTCTTTTTATTAGTTTCATGGGTTTATTAGCATAGAGGCAATTTTTATAATACCATGGATATATTATCTATAATAGAAATCTTGGGTAATTCTGTAATAATTGAATTGATTCTAATGACTCAATTTCTTGGATCCTCTAAATATTTTAAGAAAGAACATAATTTTTGGGGGGGAAGAAGAAATTTAAATACTTTTTAGGTATGGTACATCGTTGCTTTCATTCCTTTGTATTTAAGCCACTGAGAGAAAGAGAGAGTTTGAGAACCAGCAATATGGTGGTTGACAAGTTTTGATTAGTAAAATAATGCCATTTATATTATAAAGAAAATTTCCCAGGGCTTGCTCCAAAGACTATTTTTGCATCAAAATTATTAGGAATGATGTCTGCTAAGTGGTGCAATATAATCTCCCTGAAAAATTAATACGTGGTGAAAATTCCATCACACATTGGTATCGATTTTTTACAGACTAGGTTTTGGGAACTCTCCTGGGCTGGATTTCAAACATGAATAAGATCTGCAAAACCTCTATCATGGCAACATCTGACAGTGATCCAGCACCCTGTTCTGACATTGGTTTAGAGGGGACACCCTTATTACTCTTTCTTGGGCATCAGTGCCTTCCTTGTTGACAAAGGACATGACTAGAAGAGGTTGAAATGCAATCAGTGAAGATGATGCTTATAATGTACAGGGGTGAGTTTTTTAATACATCCCAGCCATCAGTATTCAGCTTCTTCTATTTTAGTGACAAGGTCCCTGATGAGAATTGCCAAATCTGATCTTGTCACTTGATCCCTTAATTTGAATTCCATTGCCTTTGCTGCTGCCACAGGGTAGCTGTTGAAACTACTGCCACGATGACAACTTAGGCTGTTGCAAACAACAGTGTTTCTTCAAAGGAGGGAGATATGAGGCTATCTTTTTGGCTAAGGATGGCTTTTAGGTTATGTTCTCATATGAAGCCATGTTTGCAGAGCATAGTCGTCCAATGTGAGGTGGCTGGATTAGACAACAGTGTCCTATGTGTCATAACCACCTCTTCCTTTCACAACCGCTGACACCACAGTGTTGAGCCTGAATCACTTGCCAGATCCTGCAACCCTCTGATGTATTCAATTTGGGCACCACTCATCTTCTCTAATTCCACTGTATCTTGGTCAAAACTATTTCATTTTATAAGGGAGATTCTAATAATATTGCACTTCAAAATGGAAGCAGCCAGGTTCCCTAGCTTTTTCCTTCTACTTGGTTCTCTCATCCCTCCATAAAACATAACCACCTTCACCCTAGAGAGGGCTCTGTACATCCAAGGGCAGTGCTTCCCAAGATGCAAATGGTTCCTTTACATCCTTTAGCATAGCACTTAGCTGCTTACCACAGCACAAGGTAATTTACATTTAGGTAAAGACAAGGCAAAATTCATATGTGTCAAGGGACAGTAAGAGGTGCCTGGAGAGAACTTTCTGTCTTCACCTCTTCTGTTTACAGAAGCCCCAGACAGCCCTTAAATATCAACTTTTTCTCTCCGTAATCCACTTAGTCCTGTCCCTTGTTAAACTGGTTTATTATTCAACTAAAAGGCAAGCTGGTTATTTAAATTTCTCATTTAATGATACACTGTTTAATGACTATGCATAATGTCATTTTAGTTGGGTATAGCTTAGTACTCTTAAATATGGCTACAGCGCATTAAAATTATAGGGTGGGGAACCTTGGCCTTGGGGCCACATGTAGCCTTCTGAGTTCTTGAGTGCAGCCTTTGGCCTGAATTCAAATTTTACAGAACAATTCCTTTTAATACTCAAATCTGCCTACTTCATAGGATGAAAGAGAAGGAAATAAATAAAATTGCACCAAAAGTTAAAACAGTAATCAGGGAGCAGCTGTTTAGGAGGAAGAGATAAAAGCAAATGGCAGAAAGGCCGAGGGAAGCTGAGACCTGGAGCAGAGAGGCTCTGAGAGCTTTGAGTGATTGGCTCAAAGAGAGCAAAACATTAAAAGAGGCTTTGAAAACACCTCAAACACAGAAAAAAAAAAGGCTAGTTATTCAGGGATTACTTTATTTTGAGGAAGGGCATGTTTTATTTATGCACATAGAAATAAAGTTATACCACTTTGCTTATTTCTTTTCTTGTTAGAAATGGTGCTATTTTGTAAAGATGGTCCCTTGTGTGACTCGAGCTGAGTGGATGGTATGGGCCTGATGTAGCTGAAGATGCTCTTGGAGCATAAAGCAAGAAAGATGGTATTCAGAGTGTTTCGAAAAGGGTAGCAGCTAATCCATTGTTTTATATACTATGGGAAAAACAATACAGGAGAATGAAGAGAGTAATACATGTAACCAGAATTTGTGGTAAAAAATAAATAGATGAGGGCGGCGCCTGTGGCTCAGTGAGTAGGGTGCCGGCCCCATATACTGAGGGTGGCAGGTTCAAACCCAGCCCCAGCCAAACTGCAACCAAAAAATTGCCCGGCGTTGTGGCAGGCGCCTGTAGTCCCAGTTGCTCAGGAGGCTGAGGCAGGAGAATCGTGTAAGCCCAAGAGCTAGAGGGTGCTGTGAGTCCTGTGACATTATGGCACTCTACCGGGGGTGGTAAAGTACAAAAAAAAAAAATAAATAAATAAAAAAAAAAATGGATGAATTGAGGAGAGATTGGTAAGGAAATCAAATAGGACACTGTGCTTCCCTCTCCTTTTTTTTAACCATCTCTTGCCTGTTTCCAAAGAGCTCAGTGCTATTTATAATACATTCCCTAAGCTATTCCTAGGGAATGGTTTCCCTGATTCTTCCTGTTCCTAGCTGTATCACAGGAAGATTTGGTGTTATGCTCTAAAATATGCCTTCCTTGATTCCCATCTCCAAGCAAAAGTCTTCAGAAAACTGAGTGTATGTGTGTATTAATTTTCTTTACTCCTTCTAGCCTAAAAGTGCCATCCAAATATTTTTCTGAAGTAAGGGTCTGTTTTTTCTCAAACGGTGAATTGTTGCTTGTGCACTTTTCTCGCAGAGAGTCAGCTCATAAATCAATCATGTCATTACCATCACCACTGCCATCACCACTACTACTTCTGCTGCAATGGCAACCATTATAATTAGCTGAAATTTATTGAGCACTTACTACGTGTCAAGCACTATATTAAATAATTTCTATGAATTATCTGCTTTAAGCCTTACAAGAACCCTTTAAGTTACAGGTCCACATTTACACAGCAAGAAACTCACAGAGTTGGAACCCAAACTTTGAGCTGAACTTTCATTACATCATGGTGCATTGTAATTTGATGCCTTGCCCAACTTGGGGGTTTGGTCTTTCTGTTGGCACTGCCTGTACTTGGTTCCCTTTCACCATTACTTTCTTACTGTTTACTTGCCCAGACTGTCCTATCTCAGAGGTGTCTTCCACCAAGTCCTGGGGTCTTGGGTGTGGGAGTTTTTACGAAGCTGATAGGGTCTGCCTGTATGGCTAAACCATAAGTGTAAGTCCTCTGGACGCTTTGCTGTTATTCTTGCGCTATGGCGTGCTGCTAAAGATCATTGTCTGTCTACTGGGGCTCTGTGATTCTGGTGGATGCCCTAGCTGGGCCTGGCTAAGTGCGACTCTAAACCTTCTCCACTGTAGCTGGGTCAGCAGTTCTTAGATGATCTGTCTACCACCTTTTTTTCCAAAATAAAATTGTGTTCCCGCTGTTGCTGCTTCCTGGTAGGAAGTTAGCAGTCTCTTTCCACCTTCTGTACCCAGACTCTAGCTCAGTTAGGTAGGTGCCCTGACCTTTTCGCCTGCTTTTAGCAAAGTAGTGATTAAAGGATGGGTGGGAGTGATGAAGGGAGTGTTGCACTTAAGACACATTTGGTGGAATCAGGCAGTGCCACTGCTGCTCTGACGCCCAACCCCACACAGGTGATTGCCACTGTCAGTGATCAGCGATTTATCTACCTCCTTCTTCATGATATTGCCCACTCTCTGTAGACACTGTGAGTAGATTAATTAATTCAACAACTACTAGCCATTGGTATTTATCATCATTGCATCCAGCATGGCTTCATCACTCATTGGGTAGAAGAAAAAGTTACACATCTGAATTTTCCTATGCTCTAATTACACAGAGATGTAAAAAGTAATAATACTCCCTCAACTCATGTGAACAACTACTTTAAAATTTGCTTTTAAACATGTGAAAACCCCGCTCCTAGAGGTTGTGGAGGAAACTGACTGTGCCTCAAATGGATTTGCCTTTTCTGCTGGGGCCATGACTAGACTACCTTGTACCTCCCTCATAGTTCGGTTGAGTGATGGGCACCACTTCTGGACCCACTCATAAGATGCCCACTGCCACCTTCCATGTGTTATTTTTCCTCATCTTTCAGTTAGATATACAGCCTCCTGGAGAAAGAACTGGAGGATAGCAGAGCCGTTAAATATGAGGAGGCTGAATCTCAAAGTAGACTTTCTTGCCTCCATCAGTCTGCACAGGAACAATAAAAAGAAACGACTTTTTACTGTGTTACTGAGAGTGGAATACTTTCTTATGGGAGCTAGGTATCTTTTTAAAATCTTAACTAATGTATTATTGCATGGGATCTTTGTTTTGCCCTCACATATTTTAATAAAAGCTTTGAATTTTATGAAGATAGAGATAATAAAATAGGAAAAGGAAAGAAAAGAAATGAAAAGGAGAGAAGAAGAAAAGAATGGAGGGGAAAAGAACATAATAAAGGAAGTAAGGGAGGGAGGAGGATTGATCTTTAGATAAATCATTTTGATAAGGAAAAAGTGTTTCAATTGTGGTACATGTTCCAGATTTTGAATACATTCTGGGTTGTGACTCACAGATAAAGATCTCAACCATGTCACAGACAAATAAATACTAATAGAGATAATTGGTGACCAGCACTGGGGTCACCATTTCCAGAATATATTCCTTTGACTATTGAATGCTTACTCTGCTAAGGGGATATCACTCCCCTCTCCCTTCCTCTGGGAAAGTATTTCTCTCTCTCTCTTTTTGTTTACACAAATGCTACCTTTTCCTTAATGCCCAACTCAAACCCTATCTATTTAATGATGTCTTTCCAAGTGATTTTATAGAGTTGGCCTTTTTTCTTTCTAATTGCGTATCATATTTTGTCGATCATTAATTATTTTGTCCATCAGTCTCGTGTCATATTTCTTGATGTTCTTATTTCTATGCATACAGCTTATGCAGCTAGGCTGAAAGCTCCTTGTAGACTGAAAGAGTGTCATGTCTTTTACACACGGAGTTCTCTGGCATTATGTAGTGCTGGATATCTAATGAATTTTCATAGTTATTACTAAAGGACAGCATTCCTATCTATCATGATTATATAAAATATCAAAAAATTTACATGCTGTTGAAAATTAAGTAGGAGGCAATGTTCCAAAATAGAGAAGTCATTAGGAGATTCATGAATTGTGGTTCTGGAGATAAGTTTTCTATTATTTTAAGGAAGATGTGATGTTGGGATTACAACTTACATCTTATTGAGATACTGACAATTTTATAGACCTGTGGGTTTTACAGCTCATTAGAAACATTAAAAGTGCCAAGGAAGAAGTCAAGTATAGTGCAAATAAGCAACCGATTTGAGATGGTGATAGAAGTTAAACAGAACTATTATGGGTCTATTTACTCCTCTGGACATGGGTCTCTATTCTGTGATCAGTAACATGCATGCATTCACGTGTATTCATACAGTGCTCCTCATGGACACTGCCGTTCAACACCAAACAACATTATATTCTAAAAAATATCATCATGGATAGATATCTGAAAACCCCCTACACAGTCATCATAACAGTGACAGAACAAAACTTCCTCGCTGTTTTGCACTTTTCTTTATTAGCTATAGACGCTGCTTAGGTTCGTACCCTAAAAGAGTTAGGAGAAAAGCAAGACTACAAAGAGTTATACAACTTAAGCTGGAAGGTGTCTGGGGAAAAGGAGCAGAGACAAGAGGTCGAAGCTTGGCAGCCTAGCCAGATATTTCCATGAGAGTGGCAGGATTTCAGAAGCTCTGACAATCCTAAGGGCTCGTTTACTTAAAAGCAAAAAACAATGTCTGGCCAAAAGTGCTATTTCAATTTAAATGTGTGAATGGGAGGCTTTGTGTGGGCATCATATTAATCTGGGAAGTACGGTGTAAAAGAAGAACTGAAAGAGTCCTATTTTCTCTTCTTAGGCCCCTGAGTTTCTTAATCTATTTTTAGCTTTTGTCCTTTCAGCTCAGCCAGGAGCTGTCCTGAGACTCAGCCTATGGAAATGTGCCGGGCTCTGAACTGAGCTGTAAAAGAATGAAGGTGAAGCTTTGAGCTGTTAGATTCATGGCTGGGCTTTTTACACACACATAAAATATGAATCTCAGTTGTATACAAAGCTGAACCCATTGTGCCAAAAGGATCCCAGTCAAGCAGGCCTGTAAAATGAAATCCTCTTGGACTAATTTAAGGAGACCTGAGTGATATAAATTGTGGCCTGCTCAAATGCAGGAAATAAAAAAAAAAAAAAAAATTCCAAGAGAGAACACACGCTTCTCTCTTGGTGCTGTTGGCAGCCCTGGTATATGAGCAATGGGAACAAAAAACAGACTGAGAAGTTAGCTCCCGATTCATTTTCTCCATAACTGGGCAGCTCCCTGTTTGTACTGGTCTTGTGGGCCTAATGAAACCCTCTTCAGTGAGAATTTAATACAGAGATAAAGTTTTCAATAAATAAATGGCTCTGAGCTGGCTGAACTCTGATGCCTTTCAGTCTGATATAACTGCTTCTCTGGAATTGGTATGCGTGGAAAGAAAATGCTCGTAAAACCATTCCGATAAAGGAATTAATTCACACAGAACACTAAGCAAGAACCTCTGCCTATCAGACACTAAGATTTCTCTATTCAATTCAATTTTTTACTATAATATAGGTCTTTTGTTATCTTACTGGGTATAAAACTCAAGGTCCCTCTGACCTTCTTAAGCAAGCACTTAAATGGTTATTTGAGCAATTAAATATAGTTTTATATTAAAAGATTTCAATACCTGTTTGGGAGATGTCAGGTAGTAGCAAAAGTGCAGTACAAATCACACATGTAACCTTGAGGAGGAGTTTTATTTGAAGCAACACTCAAACTCTTGCTGTAAACAATTAACTTCTTTGGATTTGAGAAGTGTACCATCTTCAGTATGCTATGAGAGATAATATGCTGTTTTCTGGAGAAGACAGAAAATTTCCTTGACTGCCAATTAGGTGAGTTTCTATGGAAAGATACTTTAGTCAGGTCATTTCTTTATTAATTAAGAAAATATTTTTCCATTTAAAAGTATTTTAACAAGTGTTTTTTTGAGCCTTAGCCAGTGTTCTAGGTTTTGATGATATTCCAGATCATGATCTTCATTTTATGCCAATCAAAATAGAGAGTAAATATCATCGTCACAAATATTTTACCAAAAATCATGTTTTTATTTTCTCACGGTACATTTGAAAGTCAAAGAAGTCAAATATGCATTCTTTTGTTTCAAAAATATGACACAAGTCTATGGCTATGCAAATTGTTGTGGCTTATTTTTTTAAACGTTAGGTAAATTACTCTTTTCCAATCTTACATGATTACAAAAAAAGGGGAGAATGATTAGTGTTGCAATCAATTACATAAATGATTCATAAGTATTAAAACAAAAGTATAAGAGAAAGTAGACATTGTTTCAAGAAGCCATCTTATAAAACATTGAGAAATATATTTTATACAGGACAAAAAGTATTGAACATGATATATAAATACTTGGTTATGATTTTTATGTGTCTAAGAATATGACTTATTAAAACATGTGAATCTCCTAGGTAAAGTTATAATATTAAGTAATACCTTACAAGATAGTTTAATAAAAGAATTTTCAGAAAATATTTGTGACTGAGATGTGTGCTGTATAATTCAAGGAAAGTATCCTGAAGAGACCCTTTAAAGATCTTTACATATGTGATATATATATAATCTTTTAATCTGGGAGTCTTTCTCAAATGTTAGAAGTTCTGATTCTCCTCTAGAGAGAGTTTCTATTGTTTATAATATTTATAAGAGAGGATTTTATTTCCTTAAACATTTAATCAAAACTTAACTCTAGTAGTCACTGTTATTGTAAGGCCATTCTAATAGGATATTTTACAAAAACAAAAAAGACCTGCACTCTGTTTGAAGTTCAGGTGTGTCAGTCCTGTCAAGTTGCTATGGCATGGCCTCAGGGCAAAGTCAGCCTTATTCCGGGCCAGAAGAGGTGCCTGCCTGCTGGAGTGATCAAAGACATATAGAAGTCTTACAACCTGGAGCCCTCACCCATCAAACAAATATCACTACAGACTTAGAAATCTCAGTGTTAATGATTTCTTTTTCTACTTCAGCTAGGAATGAAAATAAATTTCATTCCACTTTCCAGTGTTGGCATCTTTAAGATCATTAAGAAAGAGTCATGATTATTTATCAATATCAATCATGAGTCAGGACTAGGTTGTATCTGATAACCTTGTGTATATTTATTTTTTATCATATAAGCCATAAATAAATGTTCCCTAGAAAGGCACTATACCTATCATTTGGTTCATCAGATCCTTTTTATTTTAGTAGGTATGTACATACATTATATACACATGTTCATAGATACATTTGCATACATGCGTGTCTTATTATAGATATTGTGAACATAAAAATCTATGTTTAATACAATGTATGAGATCTTCACATGCTCCACATCCTGGCCAGTATTTGGTGCTATTATGTTATCTTGTAATATTGTAGTCATACTAGCTGGTATGTAGGAAAATCTTACTAGAGTTTTAATTTGTATTTCTCTGATATTTAATAATAGGAGAACCATTTTGGTCTTTGGTATTCTTTTGTGAAGTATTTGTTCATGTCGATCAACCACTTTGTTATTGTTCAATTACCATCTCCATATTGATTATACATGCAATAATTTAAAAATATATTCTAGGTTCAAGTCCTTTATCAGATACATACATTTTTTTTTTTTTTTTTTTTTGTGGTTTTTGGCCGAGGCTGGGTTTGAACCCACCACCTCCAGCATATGGGACCGGCGCCCCATCCCTTTGAGCCACAGGCGCCGCCCCAGATACATACATTTTAAAACTCTTCCCCAATTTATTTGTTTTTTTCACTCCTTACTGTTGCCTTTTGGAAAGCAGATGTTCTTCATTTTAATAAAGTTCACCTTATCAATCTTTAATGATTAATACTTTCATCCTGATTAAGAAAGCTTTGCTTACTCCAAAGTCATGAAGATGTTTACATTTAGATACATATCCCATCTGGAATTGATTATACTGGTCTATAATGTGAGGTGGGAAAAATTTGTATGTTAATATCTAATTTAGTAAGAACTATTTATTGAAAATACAGTGCTTTTTCATTATGTAGCAGCAGCTGGAACCTGGGTTTTAAGTTGATCATGCATAATTGAATCTTTTTCTGATTTCTCTCATATTTTACTTGTCGATATTCCTATCTTAGTCTCCTCCCAGAAGAAATAGGTAGCTCAGGGATTAGGATACTAACCTGCCCTCTCTCAGGGGATGTGGTAGGAGTTTGGTGGCACACAAAAGTTCTTGTTATGGCTTTTTAGAGGGAAAATAGTGAACCTGAAGCTCCATGGAATGCTGGGTGTGATAGGTGATCTGTCAGAGGCAAGGCAGCTGCTCTCAAGTGCCCTGGATTAATTGTCCCCTGTGGAATCTTCATTAGTCCCAAGTAGAAACAGCTGTGACTGCCTTGGTAGCAGTGAGCAGGGGAGTACCTGGGGGGGGGGGACTAACAGTGGGGAGCTGATGTCCTGGTCGTCTTTGTCCTAGAGAGCCCTTTTGCACGCTGTGTTCTCTTTTTGGCTGGAGGATGCTCACCTGGAATGACCAAGCTTTAGGAGACTCACAATTTCCCCAGAACATGACAGTCCTCGAAGGGTGCTGTGGTCTGAGTGTGTGCTTGGGCACCTTGGCTGTGGATTCAGTGATGGAGAGAAGCAGGGACTGAGATTCCCAGGTTGTGACAGCTTCAGAAACTGTGCTGGTCCATGAAGGGAGGGAAATGAGACACACCCTCTGTCTAGAACCTGGGTGCAATAAGCAGAGTACTACTGAGGATATACCTCTCTGCAAGCCTAAGCTATTCCATAGCATGTCTGCACCAAAAACCTGTGCTTAGGAGCAGAGGCAAATATTTCCACAACAATGGGTGGCCAAAGGAGAGGTCCTCATCTTCATCTCCCTTCCTTGGCTTCCCAGCTTTAAATTCCCCAAATGGCACCTTGGGCCTATGACCCAAGAAAATAGGACCTCTTCCAGGCAAATAGCATGAGCAAGATGCTGGATAAAATACTGTCCACTCACGACTGGTTCCCATGGCCAATAGCCTGTGGTGATTGTCTCAGGTGGATATAGAAGAGCTTGGGTTCCCCTCTCCCTCAGCTGGGTGGGGCTGCATTAGCCTGAATTCAGATAAATTGTAGACACTGCCCTCCTTCCAGCTCTCAAGGTGGTACCCTGGGCCTGTGATCAGAAACAGCAGGTCCCTTCTTAGGCAGGCTGAAGTGGAAGGAAGCTGTGGGGAGGGCAGTTTGTTTGAGGCTTGGTTGCATAGCAGCCAAAAGCAGCATGCTGGGCACTGTCCCTGGTGCATGTTGGAAAGCCTGATTTCTCTTCCCTTCCCCAGCCGGGCAGGAGATGCAGTTGTATCATGTCCAAACCTAGCATGAGGGCAGGGCACGGCCTAGTGCCAGACTCAACATGGTGCCCTGGACCTGTGACCAGAAGGGCTGGGCCCCTAGCTGGGCAGCTAGCATGTATGAGAAATGGTGGAGAAATGGAACCATCTGCTCATGACGCTCCCAACAGCAGTCCATGATGGAGCAGTAGAGACCTTCCCTAGAGTGCATGGGTGTGGAGTGCCTGAGCCTATGGGATTCCATCTGAGTTTCCTTTCTTGAGCAGCAAGAAATCTTTATGCAATCTCCAAGCAGCACTTTAGGCCTTCTATCTGCCTGCATCAATGAATGGTTCTCTTGTAGCCAAGATCATAAAAGCTCATCTTGGAGAGGTGGTGCCTGGGGACCTTCTCTCTTACTGTTTCACCACATCCAGGAGCTTCACCCAGCTGTTAGCCAGCCCCTGACCAGGCAGATTATCTTGAATCCTCTCCCTACTCGCTTTTGGTTCTTCCTATCCCTTTGCTGGAGAATTGTACCATTGTCTTTTAAGTGATCTAGTCAAAAATGTGAGAATTTTGGTTGGTTCCTCTGCTTAAAGGAGGCACCTAAGACTCAGCTCAAGTTTGCCATCTTTCTTTCTTTCTTTATTTTATTTTATTTTATTTTTTATTGTTGGGGATTCATTGAGGGTACAATAAGCCAGGTTACACTGATTGCAATTGTTAGGTAAAGTCCCTCTTGCAATCATGTCTTGCCCCCATAAAGTGTGACACACACCAAGGCCCCACCCCCCTCCCTCCTTCCCTCTTTCTGTTTCCCCCCCATAACCTTAATTGTCATTAATTGTCCTCATATCAAAATTGAGTACATAAGATTCATGCTTCTCCATTCTTGTGATGCTTTACTAAGAGTAATGTCTTCCACGTCCATCCAGGTTAATACGAAGGATGTAAAGTCTCCATTTTTTTTAATAGCTGAATAGTATTCCATGGTGTACATATACCACAGCTTGTTAATCCATTCATGGGTTGGTGGGCATTTAGGCTGTTTCCACATTTTGGTGATTGTAAATTGAGCTGCAATAAACAGTCTAGTACAAGTGTCCTTATGATAAAAGGATTTTTTTCCTTCTGGGTAGATGCCCAGTAATGGGATTGCAGGATCAAATGGGAGGTCTAGCTTGAGTGCTTTGAGGGTTCTCCATACTTCCTTCCAGAAAGGTTGTACTAGTTTGCAGTCCCACCAGCAGTGTAAAAGTGTTCCCTTCTCTCCACATCCACACCAGCATCTGCAGTTTTGAGATTTTGTGATGTGGGCCATTCTCCCTGGGGTTAGATGATATCTCAGGGTTGTTTTGATTTGCATTTCTCTAATATATAGAGATGGTGAACATTTTTTCATGTGTTTGTTAGCCATTCATCTGTCATCTTTAGAGAAGGTTCTATTCATGTCTCTTGCCCATTGATATATGGGATTGTTGGCTTTTTTCATGTGGATTAATTTGAGTTCTCTATAGATCCTAGTTATCAAGCTTTTGTCTGATTGAAAATATGCAAATATCCTTTCCCATTGTGTAGGTTGTCTCTTTGCTTTGGTTATTGTCTCCTTAGCTGTACAGAAGCTTTTCAGTTGAATGAAGTCCCATTTGTTTATTTTTGTTGTTGTTGCAATTGCCATGGCAGTCTTCTTCATGAAGTCTTTCCCCAGGCCAATATCTTCCAGTGTTTTTCCTATACTTTCTTGGAGGATTTTTATTGTTTCATGCCTTAAATCTAAGTCCTTTATCCATCTTGAATCAATTTTTGTGAGTGGGGAAAGGTGTGGGTCCAGTTTCAGTCTTTTACATGTAGACATCCAGTTCTCCCAACACCATTTATTGAATAGGGAGTCTTTCCCCCAAGGTATGTTCTTGTTTGGTTTATCAAAGATTAGGTGGTTGTAAAATGTTAGTTTCATTTCTTGGTTTTCAATTCGATTCCAAGTGTCTATGTCTCTGTTTTTGTGCCAGTACCATGCTGTCTTGAGCACTATGGCTTTGTAGTACAGACTAAAATCTCGTATGCTGATGCCCCCAGCTTTATTTTTGTTACAGAGAACTGCCTTAGCTATACGGGTTTTTTTCCGGTTCCATACAAAATGCAGAATCATTTTTTCCAAATCTTGAAAGTACGATGTTGGTATTTTGATAGGAATGGCATTGAATAGGTAGATTGTTTTGGGAAGTATAGACATTTTAACAATGTTGATTCTTCCCATCCATGAGCATGGTATGTTCTTCCATTTGTTAATATCCTCTGCTATTTCCTTTCTGAGGATTTCATAGTTTTCTTTATAGAGGTCCTTCACCTCCTTCGTTAGGTATACTCCTAGGTATTTCATTTTCTTTGAAACTATGGTGAAGGGAGTTGTGTCCTTAATTAGCTTCTCATCTTGACTATTATTGGTGTACACAAAGGCTACTGACTTGTGGACATTGATTTTATATCCTGAAACATTACTGTATTTTTTGATGACTTCTAGGAGTCTTGTGATTGAGTCTTTGGGGTTCTCTAAGTATAAGATCATGTCGTCAGCAAAGAGGGAGAGTTTGACCTCCTCTGCTCCCATTTGGATTCCCTTTATTTCCTTGTCTTGCCTAATTGTATTGGCTAGAACTTCCAGCATTACGTTGAATAGTAAAGGTGACAGAGGACAACCTTGTCTGGTTCCAGCTCTAAGAGGAAAAGCTTTCAGTTTTACTCCATTCAATAAAATATTGGCTGTGGGTTTGTCATAGATAGCTTCAATCAGTTTTAGAAATGTGCCACCTATGCCTATACTCTTCAGTGTTCTAATTAGAAAAGGATGCTGGATTTTATCAAATGCTTTTTCTGCATCTATTGAGAGGATCATGTGATCTTTATTTTTGCCTCTGTTAATATGGTGGATAACGTTTATAGACTTGCGTATGTTAAACCAGCCTTGCATCTCTGGGATGAAGCCTACTTGATCATGATGAATGACTTTTTTGATGATAAGCTGTAATCTATTGGCTAGGATTTTGTCGAGAATTTTTGCGTCTATATTCATGAGTGAGATTGGTCTGAAATTCTCCTTTTTGTTTGGGTCTGTTCCTGGTTTTGGTATCAGGGTGATGTTTGCTTCATAGAATGTGTTGGGGAAGATTCCTTCTTCCTCAATTTTTTGGAATAATTTCTGCAGTACAGGAATAAGCTCTTCCTTGAAGGTTTGATAGAATTCTGGAGTGAAGCCATCTGGACCAGGGCATTTTTTGGTTGGAAGATTTTTTTATTGTTTCTTTGATCTCAGTGCTTGAAATTGGTCTGTTCAGGAGCTCTATTTCTTCCTGGCTGAGTCTAGGGAAAGGGTGTGATTCCAAATATTGATCCATTTCTTTCACATTGTCAAATTTCTGGGCATAGAGTTTCTGGTAGTATTCAGAGATGATCTCTTGTATCTCTGTGGGATCAGTTGTTATTTCCCCTTTATCATTTCTGATTGAGGTTACTAGAGATTTTACTTTTCTATTCCTCGTTAGTCTGGCCAATGGTTTATCTATTTTATTTATTTTTTCAAAAAACCAACTCCTTGTTTCATTAATTTTCTGAATGATTCTTTTGTTTTCAATTTCATTGATCTCTGATTTGATTTTGGATATTTCTTTTCTTCTACTGAGTTTAGGCTTAGATTGTTCTTCTTTTTCCAATTCCATAAGATCTCTTGTGAGATTGTTGATGTGCTCTCTTTCTGTTTTTCAAATGTAGGCATCTAAAGCGATGAATTTTCCTCTCAAAACTGCTTTTGCAGTATCCCACAGGTTTTGGTAGCTTGTGTCTTCATTGTTGTTATGCTCAAGGAAGTTAATGATTTCCTGTTTTATTTCTTCCTTCACCCATCTGTTATTCAACAGAAGATTGCTTAATTTCCATGCCTTTGGGTGGGGTCGAGCATTTTTCTTAGAGTTGAGTTCCACCTTTAGTGCCTTATGGTCTGAGAAGATACAAGGTAAAATTTCAATTCTTTTGATTCTGTTAATATTTGTTTTGTGTCCCAGGATATGATCAATATTGGAGAATGTTCCATGGGGTGATGAGAAGAATGTATATTCTTTATCTTTGGGATGGAGTGTTCTATATGTGTCTATCAAGCACAGTTGTTCTAGGGTCACATTTAAATCTCTTATATCCTTATTTAATTTCTGTTTAGAGGATGTGTTCAGCTCTGTAAGAGGAGTGTCAAGTTCCCCTGTTATGATGGTATTATCAGATATCATATTGCTCAGACTGAGTAAGGTCTGTTTCAAGAATCTGGGAGCATTTAAATTGGGTGCATAGATATTTAGAATTCAGATGTCTTCTTGTTGTATTTTTCCCTTGACCAATATAAAGTGACCATCTTTGTATTTTTTGACTTTAGTTGCTTTAAATCCACATGTATCTGAAAATAAGATTGCAACTCCTCTTTTCTTCTGGATTCCATTTGCCTGAAAAATTGTCTTCCAACCCTTGGCTCGGAGATTTAATTTGTCTTTTGAAGCCAGGTGTGTTTCTTGCAGACAGCAAATGGATGGCTTGTGTTTTTTAATCTAGTCAGCCAATCTATATCTCTTCAGTGGGGAATTCAGACCATTAACATTTATGGAGATAATTGATAAGTGTGGTAGTATTCTATTCGTCTTATTTTGTGAGAGTCCATTGCTTAGTTTTATCTTTTGCATCAGTGTGGAGGTTTGGTTCTGTCCTTTAATTTCTGAGTTCTTACTTTGCTGCTGATCCATTGTGGTGGTCAGTGTGCAGAACAGGTTGAAGTAATTCCTGTAGAGCTGGTCTTGTTGTGGCGAATTTTCTCAATGTTTGTATATCCGTAAATGATTTGATTTCTCCGTCAATTTTGAAGCTTAGCTCAGCAGGGTACAGAATTCTGGGCTGGAAATTGTTCTGTTTAAGTAGATTAAAGGTAGATGACCATTGTCTTCTTGCTTGGAAAGTTTCATTGGAAAAGTCTGTGGTCACTCTGATGGATTTGCCCCTGTAGGTCAACTGGTGCTTACTCCTGGCAGCTTGCAGAATCTTTTCTTTTGTCTTGACTTTGGACAGGTTCATCACAATGTGTCTTGGAGAAGCTCGGTTAGAGTTGAGGCGACCTGGGGTCCGATAGCCCTCTGAAAGCAGTGTGTCAGAATCTTTGGTGAAATTTGGGAAATTTTCTTTTATAATATTCTCTAGTATGGCTTCCATTCCTCTGGGGCATTCTGGAATTCTGGAATTCCTATAACTCGTATGTTGGAACGTTTCATAAAGTCCCATAATTCTGACAGTGAACGTTCTGCTTTCTCTCTCTTCTTTTCTGCCTCTTTTACTATCTGAGTTATCTCAAAAACTTTGTCTTCTACCTCTGAAATTCTTTCTTCTGCATCGTCTAACCTGTTGATGATACTTTCCATTGCATCTTTAAGTTCCCTGATTGACTGTTTCATTTCCTTCAGCTCTGCTATATCCTTTTTATATTCTTCATATCGTTCATCTCTTATTTGATTCTGTTTTTGAATTTCCCTTTGGTTAATTTCCACTTTATTAGCAGTTTCCTTCATTGTTTCCATCATTTCTTTCATTGTTTTCAACATGTGTATTCTAAATTCCCTTTCTGTCATTCCTAACATTTCTGTATAGGTGGAATCCTCTGCAGTAGCTACCTCATGGTCCCTTGGCGGAGTTGTTCTGGACTGGTTCTTCATGTTGCCTGGAGTTTTCTGCTGATTCTTCCTCATGAGTGATTTCTTTTATCTGTTTCCTTGCCCTAATTTTCCTTTCACTTACTCTTGCTCTTTAAGTTCTCATGCCTGTGGAAGTTGCGGGCGGGTTTAGACGGATTGAACACCCGTGACCACTTGCCAGTTTTCCACTGTTTTAGTCCTCTTCTTGGGGTCCAGAAGTCTCTCACTGACTCCCTGTATCCTCTCAGGGGTGATGATAGGCAGATCCCGCCAGCCAGAGATGGCTGGAGTCCTATCTCCCCAGACTCACGGTGTCCAGATGCAAGGAAGCAGTTACTCGGCTGCCATCTCTCCAGCAGTGACCTACCCTGTCACAACAGGCGCCATCTTCCACAAACTCTCGCCAAAACTCAAGTTTGCCATCTTAATCCTATCCTCTGTAATGCTCTTATTTATCCCTGATATCTCTTCTTGCTCTAATTTGTGCTCTGTCTATAATTAATACAGTTACTTCTGTTTTCTTTTGATTAGGGTAATGTTTTTTTATCTTCCATCTACTTTTAATCTATGTTTCTTTGTATTTAAAGTGGTCTTCTTGTAGACAAAATATATCTGGTTTTGTTTCTTGATCCCTTCAGACAATCACTGTGTTTTTATTGGTGCATTTGGACCATTGATGTTCAAAGTCATTATGGATATAGTCAGATTAATAGCTATAATATTTGCTTTTGAAAAAAATCGTCACCCTTATTCATTATTTCTGTTCTTTTTCTGCCCTTTGTAGCTTCAATAAGAAAAGGATCCTCTTTTCTCCTGTCTTTTGTATCATTGCTGTCATTCATTTCACTTATATAGAAGCATACAAATACATAAGCATAAATAATCAAGTACATTATTGCAATTGTTCTATGAACAAAATTTTATGTGGTAGAATAATTAAAAATAAGAATAATTAAAGTTTTACTTACTTTTATTAATTCCTTTTTCAATGCTCTTTCTTACTTTACACAGATCCAAGATTCTGACCTATGTTATTTTCCTTCTATCTAAAAAATATTTTTAACATACAGTGCATGGTGGGTCTATTGGCAGCAAATTTTTCCAATTTTTGTTTGTCTGAGAAAGTCTCTATTTCTTTGTCATTTATGAAGAATAATTTCAAAGAGTATCCAATTCCAAGTTGATTTTCTTATTGCAAACACTTTGTTGCCCCCTCTCTTTTTGCATGTATGGTTTTTGAGGAGAAGATGGATATAATTTGTATCTTTCGTTCTCAAAGGGTGAGGATTTTTCTCCTTCTGACTTCTTTCATCATTTTTTCTTTCTCTTTGGTTTTCTGAAGTTTGAAAATGATATGCCTAGGTGTAGTTCTTTGGGATTTATCTTGTTTGATGTTCTCTGAGTTCTTAGGTTTGTGCTTTGGTGGTTGTTACTAATTTTGGGGAAATTCTGTCATTAAAATATATTCATTCATTCCTTTCTCACTTAATTCACCTTCTGGGATTTCCATTACGCATGTGTTATCCTATTTATGGTTGTTCCATATTTTATAGGTACTTCATTTATTTATTTATTTATTTTTGGTCTGTCTCTCTTTGCTATTTAATTTGGTTGGTTTCAATGGAGATATCCCCAAACTTAAAGATACTGTCCTTAGCTATGTTTGATCTGCCAACAAACCCATCAAAGGCATTCTTCATTTCTATTACAGTATTTTTTATCTCTAGCATTTTTTTTTTTATTGTTCGGGATTCATTGAGGGTAAAAGAAACCTGATTACACTGATTGCATTTGTTAGGCAAAGTCCCTCTTACAATCGTGTCTTGCCCCCCAAAAGTGTGGCACACTTCTTCCTTCCCTCTTTCTGATCTTCCTTTCCCCACCCCTCCCTCCTTCTTTCTCTCTGCTCTCCTCTTCCTCGACCACCACCATGTCCTTAATTATCCTCATATCAAAATTGAGTACATAGATGCTTCTCCATTCTTGTGAAGCTTTACTAAGAATAATGTGTTCCACTTCCATCCAGGTTAATACAAAGGATGTAAAGTCTCCATTTTTTTAATGGCTGAATAGTATTTCACGGTGTACATATACCACAGCTTGTTAATACATTCCTGGGTTGGTGGGCATTTAGGCTGTTTCCACATTTTGGTGATTGTAAATTCAGCTGCAATAAACTATCTAGGGCAAGTGTCCATATGATAAAAGGATTTTTTTCCTTCTGGGCAGATGCCCAGTAATGGGATTGCAGGATCAAATGGGAGGTCTAGCTTGAGTGCTTTGAGATTTCTCCATACTTCCTTCCAAAAAGGTTGTACTAGTTGCAGTCCCACCAGCAGTGCAAAAGTATTCCCTTCTCTCCACATCCACACCAGCATCAGCAGTTTTGAGATTTTGTGATGTGGGCCATTCTCACTGGGGTTTAGATGGTATCTCAGGGTGGTTTTGATCTGCATTTCTCTAATAAATAGGAACGATGAGCATTTTTTCATGTTTGTTAGCCATTCATCTGTCTTCTTTAGAGAAGGTTCTATTCATTCTCTTGCTCAATGATATATGGGATTGTTGGCTTTTTTCATGTGGATTAATTTGAGTTCTCTATAGATCCTAGTTATCAAGCTTTTGTCTGATTCAAAATATGTAAATATCCTTTCCCATTGTGTAGAGTGTCTATTTGCTTTGTATGTTGTCTCCTTAGCTGTACAGAAGCTTTTCAGTTTAATTAAGTCTCATTTGTTTATTTTTGTTGTTATTGCAATTGCCATGGCAGTCTTCTTCATGAAGTCTTTCCCCAGGCCAATATCTTCCAGTGATTTCCTATACTTTCTTTCAGGATTTTTATTGTTTCATGCCTTAAATTTAACTCCTTTATCCATCTTGAATCAATTTTTGTAAGTGGAGAAAGGTGTGGGTCCAGTTTCAGTCTTTTACATGTGGATATCCAGTTCTCCCAGCATCATTTATTGAATAGGAAGTCTTTCTCCCTGGGTATGTTCTTGTTTGATTTATTGAAGATTAGGTGGTTGTAAGATGTTAGTTTCACTTCCTGGTTTTCTATTTGATTCCAAATGGCTATGTCTCTATTTTTGTGCCAGTACCATGCTGTCTTGACCACTATGGCTTTGTAGTACAGCCTAAAATCTGGCATGGTGATGCCCCTATCTTTGTTTTTATTACTAAGAACTGCCTTAGCTATACAGGTTTTTTTATGGTTCCATACAAAACACAGAATCATTTTTTCCAAATGTTAAAGGTACAATGTTGGTATTTTAATAGGAATGGCATTGAATAGGTAGATTGCTTTGGGAAATATAGCCATTTTAACAATGTTGATTCTGCCCAGCCATGAGCATGGTATGACCTTCCATTTGTTAATATCCTCTGCTACTTTTCCTTTCTGAGGATTTCATAATTTTCTTTATAGAGGTCCTTCACCTCCTTCGTTAGACATATTCGTAGGTATTTCATTTTCTTTGAAGCTATGGTGAAGGGAGTTGTGTCCTTAATTAGCCTCTCATCTTGACTGTTATTGGCATATACGAAAGCAACTGATTTGTGGGCGTTAATTTTATATCCTGAGACATTACTGTATTTTTTGATGACTTCCAAAGTCTTGTGGTTGAATCTGTGGGGTTCTCTAAATATAAGATCATGTCATCAGCAAACAGGCAGAGTTTGACCTCCTCTGCTCCCATTTGGATTCCCTCTATTTCATTGTCTTGCCTAATTGTATTGGCTAGAACTTCCAGCACTATGTTGAAAAGTAATGGTGAGAGAGGACAACCTTGTCTGGTTTCAGTTCTAAGAGGAAAAGCTTTCAGTTTTACTCCATTCACTAAAATATTAGCTGTGGGTTTGTCATAGATAGCTTCAATCAATTTCAGAAATATGCCACCTATGCCTATACTCTTCAGTGTTCTAATTAGAAAAGGGTGCTGGATTTTATCAAATGCTTTTTCTGCATCTATTAAGAGTATCATATGGTCTTTATTTTTGCTTCTGTTAAAAGGGTGGATAACGTTTATGGACTTGCATATGTTAAACCAGCCTTGCATCCCTGGGATGAAACATACTTGATTATGATGAATGACTTTTTTGATGATAAGCTGTAATCTATTGGCTAGGATTTTGTTTAGAATTTTTGCATCTATATACATTAATAAAATTGGTCTGAAATTCTTCTTTTTAGTTGAGTCTTTTCCTGGTTTTGGTGTCAGGCAAGATTCCTTCCTCCTCAATTTTTTGGAATAATATCTGCAGTACGGGAATAAGCCCTTCTTTGAGGGTTTGATAGAATTCTGGTGTGAAATCATCTGGACCATGGCATTTTTTTGTTTGAAACTTTTTTATTGTGTCTTTAATCTCAGTGCATGAAATTGGTCTGTTCAGAACCTCTATTTCATCCTGGCTAAGTCTAGGGAGAGGGTGTGATTCCAAATATTGATCCATTTTCTTCACCTTGTCAAATTTCTGGGCATAGAGTTTCTGGTAGTATTCAGAAATGATCTCTTATATCTCTGTAGCATCAGTTATTATTTCCCCTTTATCATTTCTGATTGAGGTTACTAGAGATTTTACTTTTCTATTTCTAGTTAGTCTGGCCAAAGTTTTATCTACTTTATTTAGTTTTTTAAAAAACCAACTCCTTGTTTCATTAATTTTCTGAATGATTCTTTTGTTTTCAATTTCATTGATCTCTGATTTAATTTTCGATATTTCTTTTCTTCTCCTGGGTTTAGGCTTAGATTGTTCTTCTTTTTTTCCAGTTCCATAAGATGGCTTGTAAGTTTGTTGATGTGCTCTCTTTCTGTTTTCCAAAAATGGCAATAAATTTTCCTCTCAAAACTGCTTTTGCAGTATCCCACAGGTTTTGGTAGCTTGTGTCATCATTGTTGTTATGCTCAAGGAAGTTAGTGATTTCCTGTTTTAATCCTTCCTGCACCCATCTGTCATTCAACAGAATGTTGTTTAATTTCCATGCCTTTGTGTGGGGTTGAAGATTTTTGTTGTAGTTGAGTTCCACCTTTAGTACCTTGTGGTCTGAGAAGATACAAGGTATAATTTCAATCCTTTTGATTCTGTTGAGGTTTGTTTTGTGTCCTAGGATATGATCAATTTTGGAGAATGTTCATGAGGCAATGAGAAAAATGTATATTCTTTATCTTTGGGATGGAGGGTTCTATATGCGTCTATCAAGCACAGTTGTTCTAGGGTCTCATTTAAGTCCCTTATATCTTTGTTTAATTTCTGTTTAGAGGATTTGTCCAGCTCTGTAAGAGGAGTGTTAAAGTTCCCTGTTATTATGATATTGTAGGATATCATATTGCTCAGAATGAGTAAGTTCTGTTTCAAGAATCTGGGCATATTTATATTGGGTGCATAAATACTTAGAACTAAAACGTCTTCTTGTTGTATTTTTCCCTTGACCAATATAAAGTGCCCACTTTGTCTCTTTTGACTTTAGTTGCTTTAAATCCACATGTATCTGAAAATAGGTTTGCAACTCCTCTTTTCTTCTGAGTTCCATTTGCCCAAAAAATTGCTTTCCAACCCTTAACTTGGAGTTTTGATTTGTCTTTTGAAGATAGGTGTGTTTCCTGCAGACAGTAAATGGATGGCTTGTGTTTTTTGATCCAGTCAGCCAATCTATGCCTCTTCAGTGGGGAATTCAAGCCATTAGCATTTATTGAGATAATTGATAAGTGTAGTAATGTTCTATTCATCTTATTTTGTGAGAGTCCATTGCTTAGTTTTCTCTTTTGCATTAGTGTGGAAGTTAGGTTCTCTCCTTTAATTGCTGAGTTCTTACTTTGCTTTTGATCCATTGTGATAGTCAGTGTGTAGAACAGGTTGAAGTATTTCCTGTAGAGCTGGTCTTGTTGTGGCGTATTTCCTCAATGTTTGTATATCAGTAAATGATTTGATTTCTCCATCAATTTTAAAGCTTAGCGTATCAGGATATAGAATTCTGGGCTTAACATTGTTCTGTTTAAGTAGATTGAAGATGACCATTGTCTTCTTGCCTGGAAAGTTTCATTAGAGAAGTCTGCAGTCACCCTGATGGATTTGACCCTGTAGGTCAACTGGGACTTACTCCTGGCAGCTTGAAGAATCTTTTCTTTTGTCTTGACTTTGGACAGATTCATCACAATGTATCTTGGAGAAGCTCTGTTAGAGTTGTGGCAACCTGGGGTCTGATAACCCTCTGAAAGGAGTGTGTCAGAATATTTTGTGATATTTGGGAAATTTTTATTTATAATCCTCTAGTATGGCTTACATTCCCCTGGGACATTCTTCTTCCCCTTCTGGGATATCTATCACTTGTATGTTTAAATGCTTTATGAGGTCCCATAACTCTGTCAGTGAATGTTCTGCTTTTTCTCTCTTCTTTTCTGCCTCTTTAACTATCTGAGTTATCTCAAGAGCTTTGTCCTCTACCTCTCAGATTCTTTCTTCTGCATGGTTTAATCTGCTGTTGATACTTGCTATTGCATCCTTAAGTTCCCTAATTGACTGCTTCAGTTCCCTTAGCTCTACTATATCCTTTCTATATTCTTCATATCATTCATCTCTCATTTGCTTCAGTTTTTGGATTTCCTTTTGGTTATTCTCCACTTTCTTAGCAGTTTCCTTCATTGTTTCCATCATTTCCTTCATTGTTTTCATTATCTGTATTCTATATTCCCTTTCTGTCATTTCTAACATTTCTTTATAGGTGGAATCCTCTGTAGTAGCTGCCTCATGGGGTTGGGTGAGGGTTGCTCTGGACTGATTTTTCATGTTGCCAGGATTTTTTTGCTGATTCTTTCTCATGAGTTATATCTTTTACCTGTTTCCTTGCCCTAATTTTCCTTTCACTTCCTCTTGCTCTTTAAGTTGTCATGCCTCTGGACCAGGGTTTCAGTGAGTCCTTAAAAACCCCCAACCTCTGGGTGTGCTGGGTTGGGTGGTTCACTTAAGGTCGGCAGCTCTTTGCTAGCCTGTTCAGACACAGTACCCCACCTCCACCAAGTAGAGAGGAAAGACCAAAATGCTATAAATCAAACCAAAAAAAGCAAACAGAAAACTTTACGGGATAAAATTGGGGGGAAAACCAAATAATAATAGTAGAAACACTAGCAAAAATGAAGTTTTAATTGTTGAAAAAGGCAACAATGGGAAATTACATTTAAACTAGAAAAATGAAGAAAGAAAAGAAACAAGAAAAGAAAAGAACAATCTGTAGGGAAAATGTTGAAATTAAAAAACAAAACAACAACCAAAAAATAAAAAATAACCCCCCCCCCAAGAAAGCAGTATATATATCTTGCTGAATATTGTCTGGGCAACAGGTGATCTCCTGGGGTATGAGATGTTAATCACAATGCTGATATGCCTGTATGAGATGGAGACTGGAGTCCTCTGCTGATTTCTCAAACCTCGCAGGATGGAGAACCTAAATCTCTCCTCTGCCCATGTAAAAGGCACTTTAAACTGCTAAGCAGAAGCTTTCCCAGGAAAGTGCTTTTTGCTGGGATTACTCCACTTAACCAGTGTGCCAAAACTGATGTCACTTATGCCCCTGAGGTCTAAGGCTGCAGGGAGTTTCAGTCCCAGCCTGTAGGCTGCTCAGTGAATAGATTACTAGCTTCCACGTGATCCTTGCTTTGCAACCCTGAGGGTGAAGCTTGCTGGGACAGTTCTCCCACAATGGCTCTGCATGGCCCACAGCTGAACACTATTAGCTCCATCTGCCTCAGTGGCTCAGCCTGGGGCCCTAGACAATGCTTAAAGTCCTCCGCAGTCTTGCCCAAGTTCTCCCTAGGTAGTTCAACTGAATGACAAGTCCACTAAGAAAACCAAAGCAGCTCAAAGGTAAGGCCTTTCCAGTTTGCAGTCTCACTGCTGCTGTACTTACAGCTGCTGGCAGGATTAGACCCAACGACCACACACAACCACTTGCCAGTTTTCCACTGCTTTTGTCCTCCTCTGGGGTCCAGAAGTCTCTTTCTGACTCCCTGTGTCCTCAAAGGGATGTTTGTGGGCAGATCCCACCAGCCAGAGATGCCTGGAGTCTTGTCTCCCCAGACTCACTGTGTCCAGTTGCAAGAAGCTGTTACTCGGCTGCCATCTTGCTCCTCCTCTGGCAATTTCTTAAAAAGCTAAACACAGACATACCATATGATCCAGCCATCCTAATCCTAGGTATTTACTCAAGAGAAATAAAAGCATATGTCCATATAAAGACTTGTACAAAAATGTCTATAGTGTTATCAAGTAATCAATGGGTTGATTGCCTGAAGCACTTAATAGCCAACACCGTGGCGTTGGTCTTTGAGAAAAGAAAAGCTTTACTGCAAGTTGACTGGCAAGAAGGAGGAAATGCTCAAATCTGTCTCATCTCTGGTATTTCTTTATGGTTCTTTCTTAGAATTTCCAACCCTTACATTATCCATATGTTCTTTCATGCTGTCTATGTATATATTAGAAGTCTTATCATCTATTCACAGTTGTTCTATAGTCTCAATCTGATAATCCCAACATTCCTGCCATATCTTAGCCTGGTCCTGAAGCTTGCTTTACTTTTCAAACTGTTTTTTGCTTTTGTTTGTTTTTCTTTTTAGTGTGTCTTGTCATTTTTTTTCTTGATGACTATATATGATGTACCAGGTAAAACAAATTGCTGTAAATTGGCCTTTTGCAATGTGGTGGCAAGGTGTTGGGGTAGGAGAAGCATTTTCTAGTTCTGTGTTAGCATTTGGTGTTTCCAGGTTGTGAACTTCACAGGGCTTCTTAGTCCTCCTCTTTCCCCCACCTTCACATATAATAGCTGGAGTGAGCAGGAGTTAGTTATTTCCATTTCTCTAGGTGGAGGATTAGAGGATACTAGAGTTAAGTATTTCTCTTCTTTCCTGGTCTCTTTTCTGCTGCTATAACAAATTGTCTGAGCCTGGGAATTATATAATAAACAGAAGTTTATTTGTCTCATTATTTTTGAGGTTAGGAAGACCAAGAGCATGGCACTGGTGGGACACCTCAGTGAGTGCTATGCTATCTCCTGGGGTAAGAGGGAAGAGCAAGCAAGCCTGTGAGACAGAGAGAAGAAATTGAGCCAGACTCATGCATTTTATCGGGAACTCACTCTCTCAACAATAGAGTTGCCCTCATGACCTAAACACTTCTTAAGGATCCTACCTCTGAACACTGTTCCAATGACAAATTTCAATGTGAGTTTTGAAGGGGACGTTCAAACCATATCACCGTTTTTGTGTGGAGGACCAGAGCTGGCTAGAATTGTATGTTTTTATTCTGCCAGGTAAGTTAGAGTCTATTTAAACAGTTTCTCCTGAGGGGGCAGACCCTCTTAAAAAGAATATAATGCTCTGACACATTTAACATATTTTACTTTTCCCCTGCTGGAAGTATGAGGATATCCCCTCCCACCCATAACATTATTCATTTTGAGAAGCTGGTTGACTACCTGAAGGTTAACACCACAAAAATGTTACTATAACAGGGTCCCTCTGGAGTTTTTATCTCTCAGATGTCCACAGTGAGTTTTCTGCAATTTGTCACTTATACTTCAAGTTTCCCTGCCTTGGCACTGGTTCCTTCAGAAAACTGTGCTGAAATCTATTGCATCTGCCTCTCAGTCTTTCCTTTTACAGGAGAAGTGGTTTGCCCAGTAACCACACTTCTCTAATGGATCAAAGAAGGATTGTTAATTCTTGACTTTTTAGTGTGTTTGTCTTTTTACTTGTTGTTAGGACAAACTGGTAATTTCCTGCTTCATACATGACACTGAAACGAGAATAATCTTTTGTTTTTGAAATCCATTTTGCTAACCTCTGTTTTTTGTTTTGAATGCTTAATACATGTAAAATTAATGTAGCTACTGCTAAGATTATGTCTGTTATTTCAAAAATTGTTTCCTATATATCTGTCTTTTTGTCCCTGAATTCATCCATTATTGCCTTCATTCATGTTAAATAGATATTTTCTAGTCTACTACTTTTATTCCCTTGTTGTTTTTCTTACTATGTTTTTAAAGTTATTTTGTTAGGATTATCCTGTGAATTGCAATTAAAAGCTTGATTTAAAGCAATATATTTCAGATTAATATCAAATTGATTTCATGAACATATGAAACTTTACTCCAGCATATCCCCATTCTGTTTCTACTCCTTTGTACTATCATTGTTGTACAAATTACATCTTTAATAGCACGTCAACACAGATTTATAATCATTGCTTTATTCAGTTGTCTTTTAATCTGACAAGAGAAGAAAAGAGTTATAAACAAAAATGAATTTATACTCTCTTTTACATTTAGCTATTTAGTTACTTTAATTTTATACTATATTCTTATAAGCCTTAAATGGTGCTTTTTATTTCTTTGTGTGGATTTGAGTTTACTGTGTAGTGTTCTTTTATTTTATCCTGCTAAAGAACATTAGCATTTTTTTTGTACAAAATGTCTGATAGTGATAATTTTTTTTATTCAACTGGGAATTTTAATTTTTTTTCTTTATTTTGGAAGCATAGTTTCAATGGATATAGAGTAATTGATAGACCATCTTTTACTTTTAGCTTATTTGAATATGTCATCCTACTGCTTTTGACCTTCATTGTTTCTGATGATAAGTCTGCTGTTAATCTTATTGAGAAGCTCTTCTATTTAGTAAGTCACTGAGGTTGTATTTGCTTACATCAGTTATCATTATATATAATGATATATGTATATATAATGTATGATATATATCAAAACATATATATATATGTTTTATTGTTTGGGATTCATTGATGTTATAAAGAATTAGGTTACGCTGATTGCATTTGTTAGATAAAGACCCTTTTACACTTGTGTCCTGCCCCCAAGAGGTATGCCATACACTGTGTCCCCCAATCATCTTATATTAAATCACCCTTGCTATGCTGGGATAGATTGTACTTAGTCAGTATGTATGAACCTTTTAATGTACTTTTAGATTCAGTTTGCCTATATTTTGTCAAGGGTTTATGCATCTATGTTTGTAAGAGATTTTGGTCTATAGTTTATTTTTGTGTTTTTTTTTTTTTATTGCTTTGGTATCAGCATTGCCTTCATGCAATATGTTAAAAAGTGTTGTCTTCTTTTTATTCCTTTGCTTTGGAACAGTTTAAGTATGATTTGTGTTTAATTCTAACTTAAATGTTTGGTACAATACACCACTGAAGATGTCTGGTTCTGGACTTTTCTGTCCTGGAAGGTTTTTGATTATTGATTCAATATTTTTACTTATTGTATGTCTATTAAACTTTTCTTTTCTTTTTTTTTTTTTTTTAGAGACAGAGTCTCACTTTGTCACCCTCAGTAGAGTGCCATGGCATTACATCTCACAGCACCTCCAGCTCTTGGGCTTAGTTGATTCTCTTGCCTTAGCCTCCTGATTAGCTGAGACTGCAGGTGCCTGCCACAACACTGGGATATTTTTTGTTGCAGTTTGGCCAGGGCCGAGTTTGAACCCACCACCCTTGGTATATGGAGCTGGTGCCCTAATCATTTAGTCATCCTGTCCATTAAAGTTTTCTATTTAATCTTGATTCCATTTTGGTAATTTGAGTGTTTCTAGGGCTCTGTACATTAATTTTTGGTGTAATTTTATACTATATTCTTATAAGCCTTTCAATTTTTGTTAAGCTTGGAAGTAATTTTACCAATGTTTAGTTAGCCAAAAATTTGTCAACTTTGGATGGGTGTGGTGGCTCACACCTAGAATCCCAGCATTTTGGGAGGCTGAGGCAGGTGGATTGCTTGACTTGAGGTGTTCAAGACCAGCCTAAGCAAGAGCTAGACCTTGTCTCTACTAAAAATAAAAAAACCTAGCTGGGCATAGTGGCACATATTGGTAGTCCCAGCTACTTGGGAGGCTGGGGCAAGAGGATTGCTCAATTCCAAGAGTTTGAGGACACTGTGAGCTGTGATGCCATAGTACTCTACTCAGGGTGACAGACTCTGTCTCAAAAAAAATTTTTTTTTCAATTTTTTACCTTTCAAAGAATTAACTTTTGTTTTGTTTCTCTTTGTTGACTTTTTTTGCTCTGAATTGTATTTTTCTCTGCTGTAATCTTTATCTTCTTCCATCTGCTGGGTTTTGGTAAAGGTACCTATCTCTCTCTGTTTCTCTTTATTACTTAACTGGTTAATTTTGGTTGTTGGTTTGATATTTTCTTTCTCTTTTAATTCAGGGATTTACAGTTATAAATTTTCATCTGAACTCTGTTTTTGTTGTATCCCGTAAGTGTTGGTGTGTTGCATTTTTGATATTTTCTAATTTTCCCAGTGATTTCTTCTTTGACCCACATCCGATAATGCAATGGAATATTTTGAGACTTGCTATCATTTTTAAAGTGTTGTGCTTATTTTTAGTTTACTCTTTCTTCTATGGAATGGGGTGACAAGATACACTGCCACAGTTTTTATAAACAAAATATTACTAACAGAAACAGTCATTTGTTTATGCACTGTCTCTGGCTGCTTTAATGCTATAATAGCAGAGTTGAGTAGCTATAACTGAGACTTCATGGCCTCTAATTCTAAAATATTTATTATCTGGCCTCTTTAGAAATTATTCATATTTTTTATAATTAATGTGATTGCCATTTAATTCATTTTTAATACCGATGTTGTTAAATATATCATTTTGCTCTTGGTTTTCTACTTATACTAATTCTTTTTATTTATAATATATGATTCTTACTGCAGTATGTTTTCATTTCTTCCCTCTTATCTTTTGTATTATTTTAATAATTTATTTCACTTATACACTGAACACAAGAATACAATGCTTTATATAGTCACTTATTTTTTAAATAAAAATTAAAAAATGACTACCTCTTAACAAACAAACTTTTATATGCATCTGTATTTCCCATTTTTAGAACTTCTTTCTCTCTCTTTTTTAATTTTTTTCTCTCTCTGTCTCTTTCATTTTCTTTTTACCTTTCAGTTCTTATTTTTTATCCAAAATCCTGTCTGGTCTTTTTTGCTTCTTTTCTGAAGAATTTCTTTCAGCAAAAGTCTTCATAGCATTTTTTTTTTTTTAAAGACAGAGTCACACTTTGTTGTCTTTGTTAGAGTGCCGTGGTGTTGTAGCTCACAGTGACCTCAAACTTGTGTTCAAGCTATCCTCTTGCTGCAGCCTCCCAAGTGGCTGGAACTACAGATGCCTGTCACAAAGCCCAGATATATTTTTCGAGACAGGGTCTTGCTCTTGTTCAGGCTGGTCTCAAAACTGTGAGCTCAATCAGTCTGTCCAGTGCTAGGATTACAAGTGTGAGCCACCATGCCAGGCCAAAGCCCGAACTGTACAAAGCAAACTTTCATAAAAATGCTAATTGTTAACTGGTCCTTATAATATGATACCTTATATCCTATATCAGATATGTTTAGGTATGATGGAAATGGAGAATAGTATGATAGATAAGATAAGGCAGTGAGAAGGTAAGCATTAGTAGTAAAGGCCACAGAAATTGTGAGTAAAAAATATACTTGCTAAATCCAATAGTAAATACATTTTTACTTTTTGAAATTTAAAAGAATGGGGAAGGTCAGGTGAAAAAAGTTAAAGATGATTTTTTTAACCTACTCAAGATGGTACTTCATAAAAATGATTTTGGAGCAGATTGCTAAATATGACCACAGGAAATATATTACAACCATTTTCATTTCTCTGCTTTTCTCTTTAGACTCTGATTATTTGCTTCATATTAGAGCACTTCAGTATTCCAAATCAAAGATTGTCACAGAAGTCACAATCCACTGCTTAATATAATATTTAGTATAATGCAGATGTTCAAAAAGTATTTGATGAATGAACACATGAATGAACGGATCAAAGTTGCAGTGTTTGGTAGGCTCTGGAGAGGAAATTCCTTTCCTTTAAGCACAGACAAAATATAAAAGACTTCAGTGAATGAAATACTTGTAGTCAAGGAAGGAAAGAGGGAGACTAGAGTTGTGGGTACACGGTGTTTAATGGATTTCAAAAGAAAAGAGTTACTTCTCTTAAAGTTCCTATAACCATCATTACTCTTACCATTTATTAGTTGAAAACTTGTAAATACAATTGATTATTCAGAAATCAATTCACACCCCCCCAACCCCCCAGAGGGCTCCTTTTGAAGAAATTTAATTTCTCATCACTTACATCATCCACTTCCAGTTCCCCAATGGCAATTGAGTTTTTTTTTTTTAATTTTAGTAAATCATATATACATAGATCATGAATACATTTATGCCTTTGTGGGATTCAGGGTGTTGATTATTTGTACAAATTGGAGTGCTTACATCCTACTAATTAACATAGCTTTCACCTCAGTTACTTATTCACAGTGTTAAGACATTTGTGTTCAATACTTGATAGATTGACTTGTACCACTGCAATATGCTCCATAAGTGTGGTCCCACCATTAACCCTCCCTCTATCAAGCCGCCCCTCTCCCTTCCCATCCCCCTCCCTTTCCCTCCTTCATCCTGGGCTATAGTTGTAAATCACCTTTCTTATGAAAATGTGAGTCATTATAAATTGGTTTTATAGTAGTACTGAGTACATTGGATATTTTTTTCCATTCTTGAGATACTTTACTAAGAAGAATATTTTCCAGCTCCATCCATGTAAATATAAAAGAAGTAAAGTCTCCATCTTTTTATAATGCCGCATAGTATTCCATGCAGCATTGGATTGTATGGTATGGTTTTCCATACCATAATTTATTAATCCATTCATGGGTTTATGGGCACTTGGGCTTCTTCCAAGACTGGGCAATTATGAATTGAGCTGCAATGAATAATCTGGTGCAAATATCTTTGTTACCAAGTGATTTTTGGTCTTTGGGATATGCACCTAGAAGAGGAATTGCAGGGTCAAAAGCCAGGTCTACATTTAGATCCCTGAGTGTTCTCCAAACTTCTTTCCAAAAGGAACATACTAGCTTGCATTCCCACCAGCAGGGCAGAAGTATTCCCTTTTCTCCACATCCACACCAACATCTGTAGTTTTGGGATTTCGTGATGTGGACTGCTCTTACTGGAGTTAAATGATATCTCAAAGTGGTTTTGGTTTTCATTTCTTTGATGATTAAAGATGATGAAAATTTTTTCTGTGTCTGTAGACTGTGCACCTGTTTTCTTCAGAGAAGCTTCTGTTCATGTCTTTTGCCCACAATGAAATGGGATCATTTGTTCTTTTCCTATGAATAAGTTGAGTTCTCTGTGGATTCTGGTTATTAGACCTTTGTTGGAAATACAACCTGCAAAAATCCTCTCCCATTTGGAGTGCTGTCTACTTGCTTTACTTACTGTGTTCTTGGCAGTGCAGAAGCTTTTTAGTTTGATCAGATCCCAGTAATGTATTTTTGGTGTTGCTTCAATTGCCTGGGGGGGGGGGGTCCTCCTCATAAGTATTCTCCCAGGCCAATTTTTTCCAGCGTTTCCTTTGCACTCTCTCAAGAATTTTTATAGTTTAATGTTTTAAGTTTAAATCCTTTAACCAGTGAGAGTCAATTTTAGTTAGAGGAGAAAGATGTGGGTCCAGTTTCAATCTTCTACAAGTGGCCAGCCAATTCACCCAGCACCATTTGTTAAATAGGGAATCTTTCCCCCAATTTATATTTTTGATAGGGTTATCAAAGATCAAATGATGATAAATGTCTGGGTTCATCTCTTGGTTTTCAGTTCTGTTCCATAGATCTACCTCTCTATTTTTGTGCTAGTACCATGCTGTTTTGATCACTATAGATTTATAGTATATTCTGAAGTCTGGTAGATCAACTCCCCCAAGAAATGACAAAACAGACACACCCGATGATCCCAGTCAGAAATCAATTCTTAATGTAGAAAATAAACTACCTTGAAGAAACCAGCTAAAAATTTTTAGTTGCCATATAGTAAGATTGGCTTGGTTAAAAGTTGATAAACACATGTTTAGCAGCTTAAACAGTTTCCAATTATTGAATCTAACAGCAAAAATATTTGCATATTTTGGAAAAGGAAATATAAAAGTATCAAAGGACAATATAAATAACTCTCCGTCATAAGAAAACTGTCAGTGGTAATAGTAACATTTTCTTATTTATTTCTATTTTCAAGGCTTCTTATATTAGTCTAAAATAATTTTTTTTCAGTCTTCTCATTTGCCAAGATTAGATGGTTTCTTAAAGATCTTTACATGGCAACTTTCAAAAAAAAAAAAAAATGCTAAATAGATCCTGAAACAAAACTTTAAACTTCAGGGCCCCAAAGCCACCACCAAAACTGTTGTAACCCTTTAGGGATACAGTATTACATTGTTCTATCAAAATCTAGGAATCACAGCTGAAGACCTTAAAGGAGTCACTGCTTACCGATCTATTTAATCTTACCTACATGTACATAGAGGTCAAAGTCAAAAGCATCATTGCCAATCTGTATAAGTACGTAATAAAGTAGGATGCTCTTTCAGTCAATGTTAGAGCTGTTTCCTGTACAATTGTTACAATCACTTTTTGTATAGATCAGAATATTGCAGAGAGAAAATCTTAACAATTATCATGAGGGAAATTTAGCCTTGAGTATTTTGTCCAAGGTCGTAAAACTAGCTAGAAGTTCTTTTTGGAGGGGGGTAGTGTATTTTCTAAATTATAATAGTCATTTTATGGTAAAATGAGTCAAAAATTTTTGAAAAATGTCTGAGAATAATGTTTACAAAAATATTTTAGAAGGAGAAGCAAAAGAGGCTACTCACACAGAGAGACATTAGGGTATTTGTAAAAGTTTTAATACTTTAAGAGATGCTGTGTAATAAACTTATCAATGGAATAAAATAGAAATCCCAGAAAAAAACCCAGTCATACCTAAAACATCTAGGATATGATAAAATTAGAATTTCAAATAAATGCAGATAGACATTCTAATCAATAGTACTAAATACTGTAGTATTTGAAAAATTAGGAAGCTCAAATGTGTACATAAAAGGATGCAACAAAATTAAATTATAAATGTATTCAGAGTTAAATTAAAAAGCAAAATGATAAAAAAGCACAATATAGGTATCTGTACAAAGTAACTAGATTGTATAATTTGCATGACTTTTATGAGAACAAAGTTTACAACTTTATAGAGAAAACATTACTACAAAATGATAGAGGAATGAGAACCAAGAAATAGATACAATACACACCAGCAATTGACAAAAAGTAGTACACCAAATCATCAGTGTAGGAAAAGATTAGTCAACAATAATCAAACCGGCGTAAATTAAAATTAAAAGAAGATACCATTTTTAAAACTTAATTTGCTTTAATTTTTAATTGACAATTTTGCACTTATTTCTGGACTTCTCAGTGATGTTTTGATACATATAGTATTAGTAATGAGATCGGGGTATTTAGCATTCCATCTTTTCAAATACTTACCAATTCTTTTTTCTTTTTTTGCAGTTTCGGCTGGGTCTGGGTTTGAACCCAGCACCTCCAGTATATGGGGCTGGAGCCCTACTCCTTGAGCCACAGGTTTTTTACTTTTTGGCAGTTTTTGGCTGGGGCTGAGTTTGAACCCACCAACTCAGGTGTATGGGGCTGATACCCTACTCCTTTGAGCCACAGGCACCGCCCAATATTTATCAATTATTTGCTGGTAACATTCAATATCCTCCTTCTAGCTGTTTGAAACTATGTAATATATAAGTATTAACTATGGTTGTCTTACAGCATTATGAAACATTAGAATTTATTCCTCTTATCTGTTATTTTTCATCCTTGAACAAATTTCTCAAGATATCTTTTTTTTAACCTATATATAGTGAAGTTTTAAAATATAATAATAATTCTTGATTTAGTAAGGATGCAAGAAAATAGAATCTCTCATAAATGGATAACACAAACAACAAAAGGGAAAGTAGCTAAATTATTAATAAATACAAGCTATGAAATTCATATAAATATTAAATTTAGTGGAGTATTTGATGATGTGGGGAAACAGGCATGTTCTGTTATTTAGTGATGTCTTGAACTCCTTTAAAATAATTTTAGTTGTCACTGAAGCTACTATATCTGTATTTCAGGAAAGATCTGTGCCAGTGGTAGGTTTTCTTAATAAATTGTTCTATTTTCCAAATTTTGATGGTTAACATTTATGTTTTGTCTAATCAGAAAAACCTGTTAGAAGATACAGAAATATCTGAAAAAGAAAACATCACATATGCTGACTTAATACTGTATTTGCATGTTACATATAAGACAGTGTGATTTGAATAAACAATAAGAAAGAAGCGTATATAACAAAAATAACAATAACATAATAATACTAATAATTTGTCAGCCTTTAATGTTGTTATATTTTATAAATTTTCTCTAATGAATATATGTATTTTATAATCATATAATACCCTTTATGATCCTAATTTTATATTTATATGTGTGCACACATTTAACACAGAGGAGAAAATGTACTGCGATAAACTTGACGAATTGTGAGTGGCTAAGTTTCACTGGTTTTAATTTTCTTTCTTATGCTTTTGGTGTTTTCCTTTTATATATTCAAAATAATCTCCTGTACTTTAAGAAAAACAAAGATATGTAAGTGTGTTTGCTATGTTCTTTAGATACTGCTTGATGTTTGTATAGTACCGTTAAGTTTTTTTGTAGTTACACTGTAATTAGAAGCAGAGTTTCTCTGCATGAAGGTAGTGAGTATGTATGTATTTAAGTTATTAGCAAATTAAAGCACCACGTAACAGCTTGTGATTCTTGCTGGAATGGAGATTTTAAGGCCTGATGTGAAACAGGAGAAAAAAACATTATGACTGCCAAGCAGTTAATCACATAGGGTTCCAATGACAAGGGAATTTACTTCGTACTCATTTTGTTATTTTGTTTGTTGGAAATATAGGAAAGACAGGAGTAGAAAAGTCAAAAAGAGTGGACAGGTGGTCATATTATTTATTTAACTTTATTAAATGAATGGGGACGAGTTGGTAGCTGACATACATCAAAACAGTATGCAAATAATTGAGGAAGCAAAAACCAGCTGAAAGTGAGTGCAAGCTAGTAAGAGGTCACTTAACCTCATTCCGGGCTGAAATTGTAGAACAGTGTTAGGAGGAATTTTGACATAATATAAAAATTCCAGGTGAGTGGTAAAAGTGACCCTTTCAACATTGTGTACAAAGCAAAGTTAGATTAAATAGAGATTGATAACTTTTTTTTTTTTTTATTAAACCATAGCTGTGTACATTTTATTAAACCATAGCTGGGCACCATACACTTGGTTCATAGATCGTTTGACACATTTTCATCACATTAGTTAAAATAGCTTTTATAGCATTTTCTTAGTTATTTTGCTAACTTTTGAAGACTAATTCAAAAAGAACCAAATTATAGCGAGGCATTGGGTTTCTTGGTTAACTTTCTTGGTGGTAAGTGGCATTAATGCTTTGTTTTTTCACTTTTTTTGTGGTTATATATACATGTATTATATATGATATAATATGATAAAATTGCCATTTTAGCCATTAAGTGAATGATGCCCCATGATCATATCAATGTACACAGCTATGATTTAATAAAGAAAATAAAAAAAGAAAACATCACATATGCTGACTTAATACTGTATTTGCATGTTACATATAAGACAGTGTGATTTGAATAAACAATAAGAAATACAGAAGTAGACAAAGAATCAGAATTTGCTTCCTTCAATCCTCATATTTAACCAAAGATTTTTTGCTTTGCAATTTTGTCCCATAGCCAAAAAGTTTGTTTGCTGTACCTAATATGGGGATTCAAATTTCTCTGAAATAAATTTTAACTGCTATTAAAAAAAAATTATAGTCACAGTGCTGTGCAATCTCATCACTATTTCCAAAACTTTATTATCACTTGTAACAGAAACTCTGTAGCTATTAAACAATTAGTCCTCAATCTCCTATCCCTTTACTCTCAGTAATTATTAATCTATTTTCTGTCTCTGTGAACTTGCCTATTTTAGATAGTTCATTTAAGTGAAACCATACAGTATGTGTTCTTTTGCATGTGGCTTATTTTACTCAACATAATGTTTTCAAGGTTCATTCACATTGTAGCTTATGTCAGAAACTTCAATCCTTTTTATGACTGAATAATATGCCATTGGAAGGATATACCACATTTTCTTTACCTATCCCACTGTTGATGGACACTTTCTATCTTTTAGTTACTGTGAATAATGCAGCAATAAATATTTGATTAGAAGTATCTACATGACCCTCTGTTTTAATTCTTCTGGTGATGTACTTAGGAGGGTAACTGCTGGGTTGTGTGGTAATTGTATGTCTAACATTGTGAGGAATCACCATATGGTTTTTCACTGAACCCACTTACAATCTCACCAGCAGTGTATGAAGGTTCCAATTTCTTTATTTCCTTGGGAATTCTTTCTTTTTTCTGCTATGGTTTTGTTTTGTGTTACTTATGACCATCCTAATAAATGTGAAGTGGTATCTCATTATAGCTTCCATTCACATTTCTCTAATAACTTATGATATGGAGAATTTTTCACGTACTTCTTGGCTATTCATACATCTTTAAAAAGATTTCAAAATATTAAGGGGGCACAAATGTTTTTGTTACTATGATATAATGTATAATGCTGAAGTCAGGGTTTTTCAGTGTGCCTATCACCAGGACAGTGTTCATTGTACCCAACAGGTACATTTTTAACCCTCATATCCCTCTCTTTCTTCCTTTTTAGTTTTCAAATCTTTACATCTCTTTGTGCCCATGAGCACCCATTTTTCGTTCCCATGTATTAGTGAGAACATGTGCTATTTGTTATTTCATTCCTGAGATACTTCCACTTAGGATAATGTTTTCCAGTTCCATTCAAGTTGCTGCAAAAGACATTATCTCATTCCTTTTTATGGCCAAGTAGTACTCCATGGGTTTATATGTGTGTACAACATTTTCCTTATCTACTCATAATGACACTTAAGTTGATTCCACATCTTTGCAATTATGAAATGTGCCATAATAAACATTCAAGTGCTTTTTGATAAAATAGTTGGTATCTTTTTGATAAAATAATTTTTTTTCCTTTGGGTAGATAACTAGTAGTGGGATTGCTGGGTCAAGTGGCAGGTCACTTTTACCTCTTGAGGAATCTCCATACTGTTTTCCATAGAGGTTGTAATAATTTTCAGTCCCATTGACAGTGTATAAAAGTTCCTTTTTCTCTGCATCCATGCCAGTACCTGTTTATTTTTGGCTTTTTGATAATGGTCATTCTGACAGGGTAAGGTGGTATCTCACTGTGGTTTTCATTTTAATTTTCTTGATCATTAGCAATGTTGAACATTTTTTTTGTATATTTATTGGCCATTTTTCTGTCTCCATATGAAAAGATTCTAGCCAAGTCTTTTGTTCACATTTTGATAGAGTTTTGTTTCTTGCTGATTTGCTTGACTTCTGTGTGGATTCTGGTATCAGTCTTTTATTGGATATACAGTTGGCAAATATTTTCTCCCAATATGTAGATTGCCTATTTACTCTTAAGATAATTTTCTTTGCTGTGAAGAAGCTTTTTAAGTTAATCATATCTCTTTTACTTATTTTTGTTTCTGCTGTATTTACCTTCGAGTTCCCAGTCACAAATTCTTTGCCTAAGCTGATGTTTAAAAGAGTTTTTCCTATGCCATACATTTAAGTCTTTAAGCCATCTTCCCATTACATCTTTCTGTAAATGGTTATCCAATTTTCCCAGCACCATTTGTTGAATAGTGCATCCTTTCTCCAACGCATGTTTTTGTTGGCTTTGTCAAAGATCTGTTGGTCATACTTACATGGTTTCATTTCTGAGTTCTCTATTCTGTTCCATTACTCACTGTCTCTATTTTTATAGCAATACCATGCTGTTTGGGTTACTACAGCCTTGTCGTATAATTTGAAGTTAGGTAATGTGATGCCTCCAGATTTGTTCTTTTTGTTTAAGATTGCCTTGACTATTTGGGCTCTTTTTTTGGTTGCACATGAAGCTTGGGGTTATTATTTTTTTTTTTCTAGCTTTGTGAAGTATGACATTGTGTTCTTATGGGAAGTGTGTTGAATATATAAATCACTGTGGACAATATGGACATTTAAAAAATAATTTTCATTTTAGAACAGTATCGGGGTACAAATGTGTTGTTACATAAATTGTTTTTGTATTGTTTGACTCAAAGTTGTATGTGTGCCCATCACCCAGACAGTGTGCACTCCACCTATTAGGTATGAATTTACCTATTTCCTCCTCCCACCTACTTGATTTTTGATGAGTGCTATTTCCATTCATAATGCTGGACATTTTGTTGATGTTGAGTTTACCAATCCATGAGCACAGGATGTTTATCTATTTGATTGTGTTATTTAAGATTTCTGTCATTAGTGTTTTGTAGTTCTCCCTGTAGAGATCTTTCATTTCCTTGGTTAAGTATATTCTTCAAGATTTTGTTTGCTTTGCAGTTATTATAAATGGAATCCAGTCCTTGATTTGATTCACAGCTTGACTGATATTAGTATATAGAAATACCCTGTTTTCCCGAAAATAAGACAGTGTCTTATTTTAAGGTGTGCTCCCAAAGATGTGCTAGGTCTTATTTTCAGGGGACGTCTTATCTTTCCTGTAAGTAGGTCTTATTTTCGGAGGATGTCTTACTTTCAGGGAAACAGGGTATTACTGATTTTTTGCATTGATTTTGTAACCTGAGACTTCCATGAATTTATTTTTTAATCTAGGAGTCTTTTGGTAAAATCTTTAGTGTTTTCTAGATATAAGACTATAGCATTGGCAAAGAGGGATTGTTTGACCTCCTCTTTCCCTGTTTGCATATCTTCTTCAGAGAAATATTTGTTGAAGTCATTTTCCTATTTTTAAATTGTGTTTTGTCTTGTCTTTTCATTGTTGAGTTGTAAATCTTTATCTATTATGGACATTAAACCCTTATCAGATATATAATTTGTAAATACTTTATCTACTTTTGTGGGCTGTCTTTTTACTTTATTGGTAGTGCTTTTTATGTATAAAAGTTTTTGATTTTGATGAAGGCTGATTGATCTGTTTTTGTTGTTGTTGTTTTCATTCATGCTTTTGCTGTCATATCTAAGTCATCATTACCAAATCTAAGGTCATGAAAACAACTGTTTTCTTTTAAAGTTTAATGATTTTAGGTTTTATATTGGAGTCATTTTAAGTTAATGTTTTGTATATTATATGAAGTAGGGATGTCATTTTATGTATTTTTTGTTTGTTTGTTTGTAGAGACAGAGTCTCACTTTACCACCCTCGGTAGAGTGACGTCACACGGCTTACAGCAACCTCCAGCTTTTGGGTTTACGCAATTCTCTTGCCTCAGCCTCCCGAGTAGCTGGGACTACAGGTGCCCGCCACAATGCCCGGCTATTTTTTGGTTGCAGTTTGGCTGAGGCCAGGTTTGAACCCGCTACCCTCGGTATATGGGGCCGGCGCCCTACTCACTGATACGTGTGTGTGTGGGTGTCTGTGTGTGTGAAAATCCAGTTGTCCCAAGATTGTTTGGTGAAGAGACTCTTCTTTCCCAACTGAATGAACTTGTTGCTCTTGGTCTGATATATATGGTTTGTATTCCATATATAACTCTTGATTCTATTCTGTTTGTCCATATATCTACCATAATGCCAATATCACACTGCGTTATTGTTGTAGCTTTGGAGTAACATGAAATTAGGAAGTGTGAGACTTTCAACCTTGTTTCCATCTTGCCTATATAGAGCATCTGGTAATTACATGTGAATTTAAGGATTGGCTTTTCCATTTCTGTATAAGTGATTGTTGGAAATTTGATAAAGATTGCTCTGAGTCTGTAGATCACTTTGGGTTATATTAACATCTTAGTAGTATTAAATTTTCTGATCCATGAACACAGAAAGTTTTCAATTTATTTTGATCTTCTTTAATTTATTTCAGCATTGTTTCATAATTTTCAATAAAAAGTCTTTTACCTCCTTCGTTAAAGTGTTAACTTTCTTTTTAAAAAATAGTAGAAAGTATATATTTTTTGGAGAGAGAATCAAGAACCAAGCACTCTCCCGACAAACATGTTTAAGTCTATACTACACAATGATGAAACAGAGCCACACTACATAGGACTAAATTAAAAGTCTTTATCCCTAAGATTAACATCTGATTATTCCTAGAATCTTCTTTTCATTTGGAGAGCAGGGAGCATCAAATTTGTGAATGAAATTAGTTAAGACTCCTGAGTCAAGGTGAAGAAACTGTCTTCCTCCTCAGTCACAGAGCTACTCTGCATGCTCCGTATGTGCTGTTCACTTCAGAGAGAATTTTGAAGTGGGGGCAGCTGGAGAAGAATTAGGTTTAGAGGTTTAGAAATCCCTTTCTGAGCTGAAATTTCGTACAAATTATATTCCTGGCTCGATATATACATGTCTGTATATGTTTAAGCTAGTATATATGCAATGTAATAATAAAATAAAAATACAAGAAAGCAAAAAACTACAAACAAAAGCATAGGTGTATCAAGGAAATAAATTAAACAAAACATACTTTAGAACATGAAAAGAGTATATAGATATTTTATATATATGTATGTATGTGTATAATTTTTTTTCCTTCTCATTAAAAAAAAAGAAGAAAATTGAATTGAAAAGTTGATTAATTTACCCATCAGGCAAAAGAAAAAAAAAATAAAACTACGTTGTGGTCAACTATATTCAGACACTGATACATCAAGCCTCTTGAGATCTCATAAAACTCAAACTAATTACATGGTAATAAAAGGTGTCCCTACCTTAATGTACACTTGATCTTAGCCAAAAGGCCGAGAAGCGATCCTACCTTAATGTAGAGAGAATGTCTAATTGCATCCTTCTTGAATTTCTGAAGACATGGAATTTTCTCAACAAGATAATTCTGAGCATTAATTAGTTAAGGGGTAATTGTGAGCTGAGAAGTTTCAGAAGATGGGGAGTAGATTGTGCCGAGCTTTAAAAAATTGGAGGTTTGGGGATTTTTAACAAACAAAATAGATGATATCATAATGATCAGTTTTTCCTTCTTAATAGAAGTAATAAAAAATTTTATATTTATTAGGATTATCTGTAAATGCTTCAGATTAAAACTAAGACAAAATAAAACATATAAAAACCCAGAAATGCTGGGGCAAACCTGGACATGACTCTAATGTTTAAATTGGGATTCCTTGGAACAGTAGATGGTGCATCCAATCCTGAGCTGCCCTCCCATGATGACCTGTGGAACTGCCCCCTTCAGCTTCTTCCAGACAGCCTTCCAGGAATTTGGAGAGCACTTTCACTCAAACAACTCTTCAGTCCAAGTGAATCTGAAGGATTTTATTAAAAAAAAACCAAACTTAATATTTTACTGAGTCTATTTAGGAAATTTAAAACTTCTCTAAGAACATCATGTGAAACTGTATGGATTTTGAATGTTAACATTTTAGATAGCATTTAACTGAGAATATTTGGGGAGAACTTCAGAATTAAATAATAAATATCCACTTTATCTTTATTTGTCTGTCTTCTTTTCCTACAGCCTTTCTAAAAATAAGTTCTTTTCATTTTCGAGGAAAAGAATAATGCCCAAATTCTATCCGATTTCCTTCCTTTTTCATCTATGCTCTGATTGTTTTCTTAAAATATTTGAAGCTCTGATGACTAGGAAGTTGAGGGTTACAAATTCCATGTCTTAAAATTTATAGTGTAGCTGCTTGAATTTTATAATATAGAAATGACCTGGGAGTTGATGGTGTAAAACAAATTATGAAGTTGTAGCTGAGGATTTATGAAAACCCTAGTGTGGTATAAAAAGATCACATTTCTCAGAAAGTAGGGGTCAGTTTCTTGACTAATCCTCCTTGGACATGAGAAAAAAAAAGCTATAAGAAGTTTCAAATACTTATTATTTGGAGTATTAATAAAAATTCTGTTATAATAATCAGTGGCAGTATTAATTAGATAGCTTTACAATATTTTTTTGTTAGGTGTTTTCCAAAATAATTTTCAGAGATAGGTTAGGAAGGCACATTTCCAGATAATGAAAGAGAAGTAGTAAACAGAATGATTTTAGAAGCAAACAGTAACCCCGTGTTGTGTATGGGTCAGTGGGACCACACACAGCATGCCCAAGAAATAACTATTACATTGTATGTCAGTCCAGCATCCTTTTTAAATAAGAAATGATATAACATAAAAAAGTACAGTTAACCCTTAAACAACATGGATTGAATTACAGGGGTTCACTCATATGGGGATTTTATTCTGTCTCTGTCATGCCCAAGACAGGAAGATGGATCCCTCCTCCTCTGCAGCCTATTTAACGTGAAAACAAGAAGATGAAGACCTTTAAGATGATCCATTTTCACTTAATGAATAGTAAATACCTGCATATATTCTCTTTATGATTTTCTTAATGTTCTCTTTTCTCTAGTTAACTTTATTATATATAATACTTGTACAAATTATGTTAGTTCACTGTTTATCTTATCGGTAAAGCTTTCAGTCAACAGTAAGCTATTTGTAGTTAAATTTGGGGGAGAAACAAAAGTTACACACAGATTTTTGATTGTGTGAGGGGTAGGTGGCTCTAACTTCTGTTTTGTTCAGGAGTCAACTGTATAAAAATTCTTGGTACTGGACTCAAAGAGCTATCTTTTATAAAAGACTATTCTGCAAAGTTCTGGGGATACTGATGCAAAATAGAGACTATCTGGCTGCCCATACGCAAATCTGAGGATCACTACTTCATGCACAGCTATTCTGAAAGGCAGCAGGAAGTTTTAACATTTGGTCCAGTTAAATTGGTCCAAGGCAGGACTTGTGTCTAATCACTGTTTAGTGAGTCTTGTATCCCTAGTGGGGTCCAGGTCTAAATAACATGTGGTAGCCCAGTAACATTTCTCTCTCAAGCATTTGCAATCAGAAAGCCAAAAGTAAAAGGTAGTTAGCGGTAGGACCAGAAGATGAATAGAAGCATTGAGAGAAGATATGAGATATGATTACAACTACATCAAACCGAAATATGTTTAAAGCAAACTTGTGAGATGGGACACATATTAATCTGAAATTAAAAAATTTGCATTTCCCTGATGATTGGTGGGGTTGAGCATTTTTCATACGTTTCTTGGCCATTTATCTGTCTCCTTTTGAAAAGATTCTGTTCATTTCTTTTGCTGACTTTTTATGGGGCTATTTGTTTTTTTTCTTATTGATTTGAGTGCCTTGTAGATCCTTGATACTAGTCCTTTGCCAGATACATAGTTTGGGAATATTTTCTTCCATTCTATAGCTTATCTATTTATTCTGTTGATTATTTCTTTTGTAGCACAGGAAATTTTTAAGTCCCATTTACTATTTTTGTTTTTGCTGCCTTTGCTCTTGTTGTGTTAGTGTGTGTCATAAATTCTTTGCCTACACCAAAGTCCAAAAGAGATATTTCTAAGTTTTTTTTGGAATTGTTATTGTTTCGGGTCTTACATTTAAGTCTTTCATCCAATTTGAGTTAATTTATTCATATGGTGAGAGATAGGAGTTCAGTCTCATTCTTTTGCATATGGCTACCCAATTTTCCCAGCACCATTTATTGAATAGGATATCCAGTCCCCAATTCATATTTTTGTCTGCTTTGTCAAAGATCAACTGGTTGAAGGCATATGGCTTTATTTTTGGGTTGTCCATTTTGTTCCATTGATCTAATTGTCTACTTTTATACCAAGACCATGCTGTTTTAATTACTATAGCCTTGTAGTATAATTTGAAGTCAGGTAATGTGATGCCTCCAGATTTATTCTTTTTGATTAAGATTGTCTTGGCAAATTTCTTTCTTGAAAGTCAAATTCCATTATGAACAAACCCCAAGTAAGCATCCTCTTCCTCAGAAAATACTATTTGATGCATAAGAGCCCCATGCATAGTTCCAGTTTTAGGAAGACATACAATGATTCTGAAACACACACATGGTTCTGTGTCCTATGGTTTATGGGTACTGCTAAAGAAGGCTGTACAACTTGGATTGCTTTTTGGGGTCAGCTTATAGAAAAGGGTAATGATAAAGATCATGAAGAGGAATTTCTTTTGATCAGGACACCTACTTCCCATTGCATTGTGAAGGAAACTGGTAGGAGCTGCTGTGGGCAGCGCAAAGATAAAGGCTGTGATTGAAATGGACAGAAAGAATTATTTTTAAGGTTATCAGGAATAGTGTATGAAGACTGTTGTTGGGCCATAGAATTTTGGAGTTCCTGGAACCTGGTAAAACATTTTATTCATTCTTCTCCTTTTACAGGGAAAGATAAGACCTAGAGGTCCAATGATGTTTTCCAAATGACCGCCAGTCCATAGGGACTGTTCAGGGAACTGATTCTAAGTTACCTCCTTCTTAGTCCAGTGTTCTTTCCTCCCTATCTAGTAGCCAACTTTTTTTTCTGTTGGTCTTTTTTGGACAGTTGGTCTGGCAGCTTGCCAACAGGCTGAGACGTGAACTGCATGGATCCTAGACTTCATTAGAGAATTAAATATATGTTGCTTTGACTCCCAGTAACCTGAGGATGCTAGAGAAGTGGAACATGAAAATGTTGTGACCAGATTTGAGTCTTTTAAACTTTTATATCTTAGAAATTAGTGTACATCGACCTTCAGGGCCAAGCCCTCTCACCAGACAGAAATATGCTGTGCTTGTAGTTATGAATGTTTCATAATTATGAAGTTGATAAAGAGTCAGAAATCATATATAGCTCATGAACTGAGGGCATAAGAGTCAATTCTCATTTTATAAGCTAAGTACATTAAAGAAAGTAAAAATTAAGCTTTATGATTCGAATATTTATTTATTTGTATTACATATTCCATGAGGTTGTTTTCTCAGAGATGGCTGGGTTTTAATTGACTTGTCACCTGTACTATACTTTTCCTATTGGGTAAAAAAGCCTGCAAATTCAACTTGGAGAATTTGCCTGAGGCAAGGTGTCATAACCACTTGCAAATCACCACTTGTATCCTGTTTACACCACCTTTGCCCCACACATGTCTGTGTAACTGATCTCATTTGCCTTTTGAACAAAGGGAGAACTAGGCCCCATAAAATCACTGTTGCATAACTGTGGATACCAAAACACTAAGGAAAATGATGCAAACAATGGGTCTATTAACCTGAGTGGTATTTGACTAGAAGGTATAAGAATAAACATGAGAGGGTGGCGCCTGTGGCTCAATGAGTAGGACGCCGGCCCCGTATACCGAAGGTGGCAGGTTCAAACCCAGCCCCGGCTGAACTGCAACCAAAAAATAGCCGGGTGTTGTGGCAGGCGCCTGTAGTCCCAGCTGCTCGGGAGGCTGAGGCAGGAGAATCGCGGAAGCCCAAGAGCTAGAGGTTGCTGTGAGTCCTGTGACATCATGGCACTCTACTGAAGGCGGTAAAATGAGACTCTGTCTCTACAAAAAAAAAAAAAAAAGAATAAACATGAGTAACACAAACCACATAATAGGAACTATCATTTATTGAGTGACTACTATGTGCTAAACATGTCCATAGTTACTAATATTGCATTCAATTTCCTCACAGTTATCCTATGAGATAACTTTTGCTATACCCAATTTATAAATGAGTAGATGAGGTTCAGAGAGACTCCAGATAATGTATCTAGTAAGTGGCAGAACTGGGATTTAAATTCAGGTACATTTTTCTCTAAAGTCCAAGGATTTTTTTAACCAGTAGATTGGCCTGAGTTTTGTATAATAGAGATTCTGCCAGTCACAGCAATTTGTAATGCTACTTGACCCACTAAGATAGAATATATAGAAATACAAATGCTTAACAGAATAACTGAACACAGCTGTCCATGGCTCAATAAATGAACACAACCTTATTGATAGGCATTCTAGGCATCACACCGGGATGCATGCTGTAGCTGGTTCTAGGAGGTAGGAGAATCAGGCTTTGCCCTCAAGAACTGTATAAAGTAGCTGGGGCAATAAGATGTGCACATCAAGAGTAACTAACAACACAGGGTTTATATGATAATAGATGACAAGAAATACCTTCAGGGTAGGAAAGAATAATGAGAAAATGTGAGGTCATCTTTTCCCCTTGGAGAACAGAGACTTGCAGTACACACTATGCCAGAAAAATCTTTATGGAACTGGCTAATTTCATTTGAACTGGAGATGATTTCTGGGCTGCTGGGTTGCTGACCCCATTCTGGCTCTAAAGTTAGACTTTTTAGGAAAAACAGCCTATTGGCAAGACAGTAGGAAGTATATCTGCTCTGTCATTCATCACAAGGTTCTACTGACCAAACAGAACTCTTGTCCTGTAACCTAGACTCAACTCTGTTGGAAATTTAAATGCGCTTAGCAAATTAACGACTAAGTGGAAGAGTTTGGGCTGCTGCACTCCTGGAAGCAGGATGATATGATTGGGAAGCACGTTTTCAATTCTTTGGCTCCAGAAAAATATACTTTAAGGTTAATGAAAAGCTACTTAAATTCTCCTTCCCTGTCACCCTCTTGGGTGGTCTGTATAAAGTTAGCACAAAGGCACTTAAATTGAGAAATTGTAAACCTGTAGCAATCAGTGTGTAATGCCCAAAATCTTTGCCTAACATCTCCTCATGAAATGGCCTATTGAGAAAGAGAGCAGACCACCATCATGGAGTGGTGGCTGTCTGCTTCCCCTTTCCCCCTTTCTGTGTCCTAAACATGTCACCCAGGCATGCCAGGCTGACATGGCTTGGCCCCCCTGTCAGGCTTGTTTGTCAAAGCTACCCGAATCCTTGTTTTACATGCTCCAAGTAGGCTTCTTATGCCTGGCTGTACACTGCCATGTCATCAATCAATGCCACGCTGCATTCACCCAACTTCATGAGCACCGTGTTTACCTTCATCTTAAATGTAACTAGTGTGTTCCTGTTGCTGAAAGGGAGCGCCTAGAACATGTATAAATCCTGAGTATGGCCAGGACTTCCCCTGCAGTGACATCCTTATAATTACCCGAGCCTCTTTATCACCTTGCCCTGATTATTCAATGACATGCCTACCTCTGTGACCATATCTTGCTTTTGGTGTCCTAGACACAAAAAAGAACTCAAGTGGAGTAACTCAAATTCTCACTCCATCCTGGGGATCCTTGTTGGTTACTCTGGTTAATCACACTGGTCATTACAAAGACTTCGATTATCTGTAGTGATTTTATCATTGGTTTAATGGTAGAATCCAGAACCAAAAAAATTATAGTAATACTGTGGTCTCTCTTTTTCAGAGAGAAGGAAAGCGTTATGACACTAGCTGGTAGAAGAAAATGCATATTTGAGTGTGAAAATCTTGCCTTTTTCCAAATGTGGAGACCCTGAACTTATTTTTGGTCTCTGTGTCTGAAAGATGACATGAAGGACACATTTTATTTTGCATATCTGCCAAGTCCTGACTGCAGCCTTCTACCTACCAGGTGACCAGTTGATTAATCATTTAAAGGTAATGTTTGTGAGGAAGCCCAAGAAGCTCATTCACTTGACAGTTGTCACTTCTTTGGGGAATTTTGATAGATAAAGAAAACTTTGAAGATAAAATCTTTCCGGCTTCTACTCTACCGTCTTTTTATTTGTTTATTTATTTATTTTAATTTCTAAAGTTTTTAAAGAGAGAGGAAATTCTTTTTTTCTTTAACTTTCCCATCAAAAGATGTTGATCTGAGCACACTATTCTAGCAAAATAGGTTTAGCAAAGCATCAAAGGGGAACACTCTTCTCTCTTTCACAGACACCTGATGCTCCATGACTGCCCTGCACATCTCTTGCTGTTATTTTTCTAAAGCAGTCCCTTATAGTAGTCAGAAAGTTATTTTCTCAATTCTTTTTTCAGCACCTCTCCTCTAGTTAAGTCTGTTAGTTTCGTAAACATATACTTGCCTCTTGTCAGTTCCTAAGCAAAGTGAATCAGAAACTTAGGTTCCAGAGACAGGTCCCTTTTCATAGTAGCCAGCTGTGTTGGCCTGATCATTTTACTCCAGTGGTTCTCAACCTTCCTAATCCTGCAACTCTTTAATACAGTTCCCGGGGGTTGCAGGCGTCCTCAAACTTTTAAAACAGGGGGCCAGTTCATTGTCCCTCAGACTGTTGGAGGGCCGGACTATAGTTTAAAAAAAAAAAAAACAAAACTATGAACAAATTCCTATGCACACCGCACATATCTTATTTTGAAGTAAAAAAAACAATAAAGGGAACAAATACAATCACACCGCCTCATGTGGCCCGTGGTCCGCAGTTTGAGGACCCCTGCTTGAGAGTCTTCTTGTTGGAGCAATGGAAACCACCTGAACTTTCCATTTGTTCTCTCCCTATGAACTTATTCCTGGGCTTCCCTATTGCCCAATTTTCTATTCTCTCCAATTCGTGACCTTGGCTGCGAAGCATCTTACCTTTTGTCCTTACATTTAACCTGAAGACAGCCAGTAATCAATTAATAGTACCAGAAGGACATCATTCAGGTGAATTTGCCAGCTGCTGCCAAAAGCATGTAAAGCTAGCCCCAGTAAGTATCCAGTTATTTCTTTTTTCCTCTATGAATATGTGTGTGACAGTTAGGGATAAAAGGCAAGGAATTCTAAAGAACATGTCCAGCTGTAAAGGACAATGGATACAGACTACATTGAACTACCTTCTTCTCTCAGTCTGGGCAGATGCTCACAGATATAAATCTCTGCTCTTGGTAAGGAAGCTGGGATTGAATAAATAATTGAAGGAACTGCTGGGTCTTGATGATAATTCTATAAAATTACCTTCATGCCTAATAATCCAGAAAGAAAAATTCCTTGGAGAAAATAAATTGGCATTCTTGAATGTTGCCACATTATCAGAGCCCCCATAGACAGCAAGATTTGCTTTTTACAGATTAAAAAAGAAAAAGGTAAAGAGAGTTAGAGGACTTTGGCATGTTTCCCTGAGGCAGAAAATTTGTCCTCACCCTAAGGTGAAAGTAAGTGTGAATGGTGCCTTAAAGGCAACTTGAGAAGTATTCATTAATCAACAAGTATTGTTTAGCACTATTTTCAGAATTGTGCTTGGGGCTCTGGTAGGAACATAAAAGAAGTGCAGAAAAGAATCCATGCCCTCAAAGAATTTATGCTCTAATTGGGGAGAGCAGAAATAATAAGAGGCAGTTAAGAATAAATGCTACAATGTGTGTTTTCAGATCATAAGAACTATAAGAAAGAAGCAGGTTATCCCTGAAACCTGGAGTAGTCAGAGAAGCCTTTGATAAAAGGATAGGGCTTGAAATGAGTCTTGGAAGATGGGTTAAATATAGTTAAAATGACCCCCACATTAATTAATTCACAGAATTAATTAATTCTGATGGTGGGGAATGTGACCTAGGATACAGCACTGTTGTCACTGTTCTCTTTAATTACAAAGAGGAAGCATTAACCTCTACCACAAAGGCATTTCCAGTGCATGGCCACCTTTGAGACAATTTATAGGCATGCCACTTAAGTAGTGGGGCTTCTGCTAATTGACCTCCTTTCTTCTTCCTACTTTTTTTTTTTCCCGTAAGCATCATAACCTTTAAAGTTTTTCAACTATAACTGCATGAATCTTCTTTACTCACCACATGAAAATTCTCTCAGGATTAGATGGGAGATGGGCCTGAGGACTGCAAACATTTTCTGTATTTTGCGATCCAGAGATGAACGACTTAACCTGGAGCACCTTTGGGTATGTCAAGAGTACAGCCACCTCTTGTTTCCTAGGTGACAGCCAAATGGCATTGCCTGTTGTGCAGGATACCTTGCAGGGGGCTCCAAGCTGCCATTTCCTTTACATGTCTTTGTATGCCCTGGGAAAACTTCTTTGCCATTAGTCCATGTCATCTTGAATTAGTCTACAGAGGGACAAAGGGAGCAGCTCCAGCCCTCCCATGCCACCTCGCATTCTGCCCCATGACATCCAGGCACAATGACTTTAAGAGTTCAAGGAACACCCTTTCAGCGAAATGTCTGTACTGATAATACCACTAACTCCTATTTGGGAAACATTTTCATATTCTTTTTATAATTCAATTATTTACCAGTTCTATGACACAAGTAAGAAAATAGAGGATTATTAGAACCCACTTATACAAACATAGAGATGCTTTCTTTCTTTGTATAAAACAATATAGTTGCATGCTTTTCTTTTTTAAAAAAAAAGAAACACTTTTTAAATCATTTTATAAATACTTTGAAAATGCTTTTTACTTTAAATAAAAGTCATAAATTCTTTAAGTAATTGTAAAAAAATGCGTAAAATATATATAAACCCACATATACCACAGTTAGAAAGAAGGAAAAATATAGATGAAGAAATCTGAGCCTATAGGAGGTTAAGCCTTGTACAAAGTCATGTTCCCTGACAAAGGACAAGAATGGGCTCAAATTTAGATGGCCTGAGGTCATATCCTATGTCACTGGGCTAGTCAGGATTACTGGAGAACTGCTGGAGCATTGCCACCCTTGATATTCAAGAGGGTATATAATTTTATCAATACAATACAAAGGTTAATGGGATTGCTTCCTTCCAACTCTATCATAGTAAACGCAGGCTTTATGGCAACGTTAAAAAAAATGACCCCTCTCTGCTTTATGCTGATCATTAACTAAGATTATTTCACACTGGAGATTTACTATACCAAAGAGCACTGACATCACTAACTGCTATTAAGCGTATGATACTTATATTCCATAAAGTGGAGCAAAATACCTTTGTCAGCAACGTAGGGAAAATAGACAGGGCCAGAGGCATTCATCCCACACAAAACAGAGTGACTGTCTGCAAGAATCTGTCCACTGGCTTCTAATGCTCTGTGGCTACATCCACCTGATGAAAATCTCTGCACAAAACAGAGAGTCTGCTCTGTGTTTCTTCTCTTTAAACAGCTGACTGAAATAAGCTCTCTTTTTTAATAGCTGATGTAGAGTGATTGATATCCTTCAGCTTCCAGTAAAAAAGAATAGAGGCAAAACCAGCTGAATCAGTAGATCGGGATTTAAAATGTTCAGATGATTAATATCATGATGTTGCTAAATGATCAAGTTTTGTTTCTGGCAAGGAATTAATAAAAGAGAAAGGGGTAGGTAGGGTGACAGTAAATTTCTTGGTAAGAATTCTTATAGGAATTATTTACCCAATGATAGGCAATAAATGTTAATTCAATAATCATTTATTTAGCACCTGTTGTTTCTCAGACATCAGAGTTGGCTTTGGGGAGAGTGAGATGAAAGATGGGCTGCTCCCAAGTAGCACCCACTCCAGTAAGGAAGCAACTGGAATAGAAAGACCCAGTGCTCTGGGCAAGGACATTTTGGGGACCCGGCCCTAAGTGGTCCATAATAAACTCACTGGGGTGGGGTGGAGGTACCTTGTCAAAGTGGATTTTCCACAAGAGGCTTCTTGAAGCTTGCATTTGGAGTTCTAGCCAAATGTCATGGATATAGGCTTCTTCTGAGGTCACAAACCAGCTATCTGCAGTGAAATGTCTGCTTTGCTTGGCCTCTAATTCTATGAAAGATGCTGGAGGCTGTCATAGCATAGTGGGGATTCTGGGCACTTACAAGAAGAAGAAACACTTGTTTTTATTCATATGTAAGCAGGAAATACCCTCTAAAATGTGACAATAAGATTCTATTTTTATATATCAAAGTTACTTGATTAAAACAGAATCTCAAGGAAAGCACTAATTATTGTAATTAGTAATTTTACATTAAATAAACAGGGCAGAAATTTTGTTTTATTTTATACTAAAGTCTTTTAAAAAGCATCAAGGCATGACATCCTAGTATTTCAGAACACCAGGGGTTAAATTAAGAAATTAAATTATGTAAAAAATTTGCAAGAATGGTACGAAGAATGTCTATATTTTCTTTATACTGATTCCTTAATCATTAACATTTTATTGTCCCATTACAATCCCCATGTTCTGTATATTTATGCATATCTCTCTCTATATATTCAAATTTCTTTATTGTCATTCAAGATATTTCAGGATAGAGAACTATATAGTAATTCGAAGACAGAGAGTTTAATATAAGAATTACTAACTATAGCAAGGTATTGTATACATGAGGAATTGGCTAGTAAAAGTCAAGCTCCTAGAGCTTCATGCAATATATGGCTAGAAGATACAAGGAGCGGTCACTACCTAGAGCTGAGCTGAAGTGCCCTGGGAAGAATCTGTCTATAGGGCTGAGAATCAGACTTAATTAAAGAGGGCATGGCTGCGGCTCACTAACTGCTGGAAATTTACCCAATGCTGTGCCAGACAAAGTTGTTCACAGGGAGCTGTATCGCTTGAGGCCCCCTACAGTAAAACTATCTGAGGGAGTTGCAGGTGGAAGCTATTGGCTGGGTGCTATTGGCCACCATGCACCGTAAAAGCCAGGTGCTGGAGCAGTTGTGCTCCAGGAGCTTAACCCTGGAGAAGCTACCCGTGCTGCAGGAGCTGGGTGCCGGGAAGCTATTGGTGCTGCAAGTGCCAGACATTGGAGAACCCCTGTTCTGCAGGTGCCTGCTGAGTGAGCACACTGGAACAGAAAACAAGGTCCCTTTCTCCTCCAATGTCTCTCCATTTCCCTTTACTGACAAGCCTTATTGCCCAGCTGGCAAAGAAAAATAAATCTAAAGTCCTAGATTCACTTTTGCAGAGCAGGCAATAAAAGAATTCTGAATAATAAATTGATAACTGGCTCCATTATTTTTAGCCTTTATCTTAACCATGCTAGAGCAAGTTAAAGACACAAAGCCCTATCTTGCCTAAGTAGTCTAATATGTATTTCCCCCAAACAGGGGCATTCTCTTATATAACCACAAGGCAACCTTCTAAATGAAGATACAGGATGGTTCCAATGGTCTCTTTTTCTTTTCTGGTCCAGGATTTATTCCAAGATAACACTTTGCATTCAGACATGTGTTTATTCTTCAATCCATCAATTTTTCAATATAATCCATAACCTTGAAAATTAAAAAAAAAATCACAGGCATTTCACTCTGTAGAATTTCCCTCAGCTGAGTCCTCCTGGCCAAACTCAGGCCAACTTTGTAGGGCGTGACCCCTGGAGGAAAGATGGTGTGCTCTTTTCATTGTGTTACATCAGGTGCACATGATGTTGACCTTCAGTCTGGTGGTGACATTAACCTCAATCATTTGATCAAGGTAAGGCTGTCATGTTTGCCCACCATCAACTCACAATTTTTACCTTTGTAATTGGTATGCACATTGTGAAAAAATACTCTGACATTATGAAAATATCCTTTTCCTTGTTAAATGTCCATCCCCCATACATATTCTTACTGACTCATTTTCTATTTCCATCATATTAATTTTCATTATTCTTTCTTTGTGTTCTTCAGTAAAAATCTTACCTGCGTTCTTCCTTTCTATTCCTTCCTTCTTTCCTTCCAACCTTCCTTTTTCTATTTGTTTATATCTGAATATCTGACACCTGATTCCCATTTTATTGTTTATTTAGTATATAACTATCCTTATTTACTTGATGCTAAAATTGTCCTGAATTGGCAAGTTCCCATTTAAGATATTTCTAGGTCTTTTAAATATGTCTGTATCATTCTTTGGGCACTCTGTTCATTTCTAGAACAAAAAGATATTTGAAGATCATCTTGTACTTTTCTTGCCCCAGCCCTTGAACTGGACATTTCCTCAAGAAGTCCTTGTTCTGGTATTTAGAGACCAAGATGCTAGTGTTAAGTGTGCTAATTGCTATGGAAGCATCATTTCTTATTTGCATTCACAGAAGATAGCACTAGGAAATGTATTTATATACACACACAAACATACATGTATATGCTCATCATATACACACATACATATTTCAGAAATCTTGAATTCACATTGTTATGTTCATCATCTGATTCAGTACCCTAAAGATACTTCTGATTTTTCCACTTTCTGTATTTGCCAATTTCGTTTTGGATAGTGAAACTTGACTCCCATCATCTGAAATATGTTTACTTATTTGATCATTCCCCTGCGGTAACTGATCTCTCCCTCATTTTGGCTACTTTCCTAGCCCTCGTCCATCGCCCCTTCCTTGGTCCTATTGCCTACTCATCCTGGAGTTCTGTTCTTGCCCGCTTTACCTTCTACTGCCTCACCCCTTAGCCCTCCATTTACTTTGAAAGAAGGATAGGAAAATGAAAGAGAAAAGTAAAATAAGTATTTTGATGCAGAAAGGGGGGAAGAGAAAATAAACAGTAGAGGTAGGTTATCAGGAATCCAAAAATTTTCCATCATTTTGCATTTTAATTTGTACATCTATCATTGTGACAATTGAGAAAATTAAAAGTGGGGGTGAAATTAGATATTACTTAAATTTCAAGTTTTATAAATGTTTATCCAAATTAATGACAAGCAAATTTTCTATATTTTCTCATAAAAGTTTCACCCCCCAAATTCAGTTATTTTGAGAGCTCATTTGTTTCCTTAGATGACTTTTTAATTGTGAATATTTCAAAGTCAATGTATTGTTATTGCTGAATCTTACATGTTACTGACTTAACTGTCCAATATGTTGCACAATGTATGAGCAATAAAGGGAAATATATTGTGAAACCCCATGGGGTCTGGGTTAAAAACAAATTTTATAGCTCCTAGAAATGAAATATTACCAGTGATGCTCAATAATCTGGAAAAGGGATTTGTAATTAATTTACAAAGAGAAGTTAGTAATTTCAAAGGTAATTACTAAAAAGTTACTTCTGGAGAAAGAAGAGTAAAAGTTATGTGAAATATCAAGGCAATGAGAAAGTCATTTGTACAGCAAGATACTGGTCTCTAAAGACTTGTGTATCATCATGTGCATTTGTACCTTCAGAGATATAGGATGATAGTCACAACAATTACTCCTATTTTATGGAGAAGCAAACTGAAGCATGCTAGGACACACCATCATTGCCCAGAAAACTTATGGGGGGCCCATCCCCCCAAGTCATTGTTTAGCACATCCTCTGGCTGTCACATTAGGATCCTCCTGCACCCTTTGTAAAGGAGGATTGAGAAGCCAAGGATAAATGTGGCACATTTTATCTTTCTGGAATTTTGACTTTGCTCAAGGGAGAATCATTTGAAGCATTACTTATATTGTACTTTGAATATTATATGTTTACATATTGTATTCATTTGTACAAGGAAGTGTATTAAGTATGGCTGAATCTATTTTGTTACCCAGCTCTACATTTCCAGCCTCTCCTGCAGTGAGGTGGGAATATGTGACTGAGTCCTGAAAATGAGATGAGGGTGTATGTAATCCTACCACTTCCATGCATAAATTGCAAATTCTACAAGTTCCTCAATGTTTTCTTTTATTTTTCGCAAGCACTTTCTGGTGATCCAGGGAATATGCCAAGCCTTGTAATGAGACTACAGGACCAAGTGGAAGGTCTACTTTTAGATCTATAAGGATTCTCCATTCTTCTCTCCAAAAAATGCTGTATTAGTTTGCAATGCCTGTAACCCCATTACTAAGTATCTAACCAGAAGAACGAAAATCATTTTACCACAAAGACATTTGCACCATAATGTTTACTGCAGCTCAATTCATAATTGCCAAGTCATAGAAGCAACCTAAGTGCTCATCAATCCATGAATGGATCAACAAACTGAGGCATATGTATACCATGGAATACTATTCAGCTATTTAAAAAAGATGGAAACTTTACATCTTTTATATTTGCCTGGATGGAGTTGAAATCCATTCTTCTTACTAAAGTATCGCAAGAATGTAAAAATAAATATCCAATGTACTCCATACTAATACGAAACAAATATATAAACAATTACATGCTCATATGAACAAAGACACAAAAATATAGTCTAGTACAAGGGTAGAGGGAAGCAGGAGGGGATGGGAGAGGGGGAGGACGACTGGCAGAAGGAAGGAGGGAATCTGGCAGCATCTCACCTAATGTTCCCATTGTGAGGGTGTATAATACCTGGTTGAGGGGCTCTTTTACAAATGGAACTTTACTGTGGAAGTGAAAACCTAAAATTTTGTACCCTCATATTAATTCAGAAATAAAAAAATTTGCTTGCATATTCCAAGCCTCTCCTAGATGGTGGAGCCACTAAGAACACACCCTGTACCATACAGCCTCCGTGACCAAGAAGGAAAGTAAAATATGTAGAGTTGAGGTTGTTTAGGAGGTAGTATTACTCATTACTTACTTGACTGGTACATATAAAGATAAGCACTGCATATTGATATTTAAAATAAAGCAATTAACTTAACTCATACCTGGAACTTGCTGCTTTGGGCTGCCTTAAGAACAGGAGACATGTTTGTCATTTTCCACCCCTGGAACTTCCAATGGAGGAGTTTGAGACACTCTGACCTACAATCACTGATGAGTTCAGAAAACATCTTAAGAGGAAGAAAAGATCTTTTCTAATGCTCTACTAGAGACATACAAAGTCTGTATATTTTGTATCCTTTGGTGTGGACAAAATGATAGTACCGCACGTGAAAATGGATTTCCCCAAAAAGAAAATAATTGGATTTGAACTTTTCACATTAGGTGTCCTGCATAAAGGAGCTATGTCCCAGCCCCATGGTCTATAACTTACTTTCCCCCAATTATTTTGAATAAATATTTACTCCCTGATTTTTGTTCCTGGATCATTACCTTCTTAATGATTTCAATGTCCATATTGATGTCTTTTCTAACACCCTGGCTTTCCAGGTCTATTTCCTCCTCTCTTCAGTCATCTTATTCTTCATTTCTAGATCATGCCCTAAACCTTGTCATTATCAAAAATGTTAAAACCTTTCTCAGTAAATCTCTCATACCTTCTGACACTCCTCACCCTTAGTTGATGATTTTGTTTTCTATTTTACTGCCAATCCACTTCCTCGAGCAAACACTGACACATCTACACCTTACTGGCACCTGCCCCGATGGACTCTCCCTTCCCTGAGCTGCCTCTCCTCCTATCTAAGGCCGTCCCTCTGTCTGTCTGTTGGATCCTATTGAAAATAGGCTGCTATTTCTCCTGTTTTTTTAAAAGCAGAGAAAAACACAACCAAAACAAGCCAATAATCTTTGTCACCCCATTTTCCATGTTATCACTCCAATTCTCGTTTTTCTTTTTGAAGTAAAGTGCTGTGAAAAGTCATACAGCTTATTTCTCTTGAACCAAGAATCCACAAGACTTGCTTGTTTTCTTCAGGCCTTTTTACGTTCGATCCAACATTTTCTAGCCCCATTCTTTGTTTTATTTATCACTTAAGTGCTAATCGGTGTCTAATATTATACAATTTATTTCCCTGATTTATCTTATTGAATTTCTGTCTATAAGATTGTAAGCTCAGTGAGGACAAGGACTCTTGTGGTGCTTTTCCTTAACAGCTTCATCTCCAGTTCTAAGAAGTGTACTGGCTATAGGGAAGATGTTCAATAAATAATGAGACATATAAATAAATAAAAGTAGCAAAATTTGTATAGTTGTCCACTTTGGTTCATAGATGACTGAGGTTTGGGGTACTGACTTAATATAGCCGCATGAGGGATTCTTTCCATGAAAGCCTTAGCAGAGGATCAATGTCAACCATTCTTGCAAAACCCTCACTGCCCCCATTAAGCCTCCTGCTCCTGAGACACCCCATATCAAATCTCCCAGCTTTTCTACTTCAGTGCTGGGAACTGATATCAGTATCAAGGACTTGAGTTTGTCACATGCTATTGTTTTTCTATTAACTACCTCAAATTAAAAAAAAAAGCACTAAAACTTTTATTTATTGTTTTCCTTTTAAACTAATAGTGACATTATCAACAATGACACAGATATTTGAGCATGTTGAATTGTTCCCTTACGTCTGGGAATGTCTCCTGAGTTCCCCCTGCTCACATGGTGCTCCTGGAGACACACACGCTCCTCTCTTTCATCTTCCCTTCTCCTCCTTTCCTCCATCGTCCCCTCCTCTTCCACTTCATTCCACCTCATTTTCTTCTTCTCTCCAGTCTGTTGGTTGTTTCTTGGCAGTGGCATACTTGTTGATGTGCTCTTTTGGTGACATCTTCTTTTAATAAGGAAATCTGTCTCTTGGTGTCTCCTTGCCTAAGGGGGTGCTTACTTAAAGTGTAAAATGTCAAACTCTACCAAGGATGACAATAACCCTCTGGGTGAAGAAGAATCAGCCACTGTATTATTAATCACTCAAGAGGTGGACAGGAAATATTAATCTCAGAGAAGAAAAGACTGAAATTAGCTAGATTTGGCATCTTCTTCATTTCATTTTTCCTGTGCAAAGGGCCTTAATCATCACCTCATCATTTCCCACTATTCCAAAGATCAACAGGAATAAATATATATATATATATCGAAGGTTGAAAAACCCATGTAGTACAGCTATGCTGGTCACAGCAGTTGGGGCTTTTTTACCCAGTTAAAATCACATTGGCAGAGAACAATAGGAAACTTCCTCTGTAGTGAATTGAGACTGACTTCAGAGATCAGTGTCACAATCCGTCATGTGGGTGAAGGGAAGAGGCAACAGGCAGGTGGTTACATCCTGACCCTTCCCACTGCTTGACTAGCAGAGCTGGCATTCCCAAACTTTCTGACTTCATGTCTCTTAAAAACTATAGCATTCTGACTCTCATGAAGCTGCAGAGAATTGTAGCCTGCAGTATAACAGGGATGAAACGGGGCCTAATCATACCTACATGGTCATGATCTTTCTGGAGGGTGATGCAAGCATGAAGAAATGGGGAGAGAGCTCTTATTTGGCTCATCCTGTAGCCTACCAAAAAGTGATCACATTTATTCCACAGTAAAATACTTTGGCTGCCAACATTTCTATCTGGCACACACACACCTGTATACATCAGTCTTCTTTCTGGAAACTATCAAAATAGTTGACAACACCCCGACAGAATGCTAGCAAAAGCTCTGCAAATTTCACAGTGGTGGAATCGAAAGCAGAGCACCTTTTGTGTATATCCCTGGTGGCTAATAATACTTTCCCCTTTGTTTTAGCCAAATCCTAGTTTCCAATTATCTTGACATAGAGTCACAATACATTAAAATAGCTTGGATTTTCCCAGAGAAGACTTACTTTAAAATTAACAAAAGGTTTTATGTTTCATGTTATATATTTCATGGTCATTTTATGATACATGTGTAAATTTTATTGCACAGTATTTAGATTTATTTTAAAGAAACAGTTAACAAAGAATATATTTTAATCAAAACTTTTTATATCCGATTTGAAATCTCATGGCTTGGTTCAGAGCAGATGGAATGAATGTGATTGGAAAGATAGTCATGTGTACACGTGGTTACTCAGCTGGACTTTTGTTCATAGTCGGTGATCAAAAGTCTATAGCTGAAGGGAGACTTTGGAGTTCATGTAATTACCTGCCTTCATGCAGAACTGCACCTGAGCATTTAAAGAAATCGTGCTCAGCAGTATCTTACTCATCTTGATCTGCCACAACAAAATGCCATAACTGGGTAGGTGACACAAGAGAAATTGATCTTCTCACAGTTCTGGAGGTCAGAAGCCAAGATCGGGGTGCAGCATGATAGAGCACTGGTGAGGTCTCTCTTTTTGGTTTGTGAATGTCTGGCTTCTTTCTGTTTCCTCACATGACCTTTCCTTGGTACACATATAGGGAAGGAGAAAGGGAAAAAGGGAGAGAGGGAGAAAGCATGAGAGGTAGAGAGAATCTTACTTTCTCTTCTTAAAAGGCCACTAATCCATCGTAGAATTCCACCCTTATGACTGAATCTAACCCTAATTATCTCCCAAATGCCCCACCTCCAAATAGCTTCACATAGAGGGTTATGAGTTTAATACATGACTTTTTAGGGGGAGAGAAGATACAAACATTCAGTTCCAAAATAAACATGGTTCTATTTGCCAAACACTATGCTAATGTCTTCTATACATTACTTCATTTAATTCTCACAACAATCCTGTGGTCTGTGGATTAGTATTTCACTTTGCAGATGAAGAAATTGGGTTTTCAAAAGGATCAATAACTTGAAATAAGCAGAAGAGCTGGATTTCAGCTCCAGGTCTGTCTAAAGTCTAAGTTCACAATCAAACATATTTCTCAAGTTTACCATAGGAGAAAACATTATTATTATCTTTTGTAATAGGTAAATATTTACTGATTTAGTTGCACAGACTTTTTCTAGAGCTTTGCATTGAATTCACATACATCCCTTTTTCTTTTAATTTCAATATTTCAAATTTTTGATTTGAGTTTCAAATCTTTAGAAAACATAAAAACATGCTCAGGGAATAAATTGATTATAAAAGATGCTTTGAAGCTCTGAGATGTGACTTATTTTCCTGATCTAACATGCAAAAAAAAACCAACAACAACCCATTTTCATTACATTGGAGTTGGTGAGGAGTTAGGTACTTTTGAAATGTGTTCTAAAACTTGAAGTCTAAAATAAAATTCATACTTTAACGTTGAAGTTTTATGGTTCCATTTGGAAGTAGGATGAGCAATCAAATATCAACAAGATTTGACAAATTCAGCAAGTATTTCCTGCATACCTATCACAAGCCAAGTAATGTGCAAATCCCCATGCTCCATTGGACAGGAAGGAAGGTCGTGTCTCTGCCTTCATGATCTCACACATTTTGAGAATTATACAATAATAAATAACTTTTAAAAATCCTTAATACAAAATCTACCAAAGAAATAATTTAGGAGTTTTTTTTTTCCTTATAAAACAAGGTTCTAATGACATTTAATAATTTAGAATGACTATAGCATAGGTTCATCTATTTCATGTTAATTGTCTTGGGTAACACAGACAAGGCTGAAAAATCTATTATTAGTCAACTAGTCATTTATATGTACATGAAAAATCTGTAGTAATTACAAATCATCCAGTTATTTTCTTCCCTTACTGTTTTGCAAATGATTCAGATTGGTATGTAGTAGAAACAGTATAAGTATCAAATTTGGAGTCATTTGATTTGAGTTATAACTCCTGAATCATTTGCAATTAATTGACACAAATACTTATCCTTACAAGCACAACAATACTCAGTTTCAGTGCTGAGAGATTTACACTGTATCCTTTAAGTAACTTTAGCTTAACTGATTTAAAAATCATGCTCTTTGATTTGAAAATAATGCTGCTTAAAAAGTGTGTTGGATTTTCAAGAAGGGATAGCTTTAATATTTGAGAAAGAGTAAATGCTATTGATGACATACAGAACAATTTCTGTGTGCCCCACCAAAAGGGACACAAAGGCCTCTAAATGCCCCACAAATAAACTCATAGAACCATAATTATTCAAGCTTGAAATGAATATCATGTAAGATTTATATTCAGATAGATATTGAGGTTAATCCTTACTGCTAGGCAACCAGTCGACTTAAGTTTAGTTTAAATTACATTGTTGTGTCTCCTAACGGGAACTGTCAGTAGGAAAATTTCTCTTACACACAGAAGAATTTGTAGGTGCTTCTCCCCTCCCCATCGCCAATTTAAAATGTATCTTTATATCTATTACTTTAACTGTAGAGCCAGCTGAAGTGAGGAAGTGAGACAATTATTGGAATAAAGTTGTCATTAAGATTATCCAGGTAATAAGAAGGATGCTTGATGTTTTAGGTTCAAACTGTTTAATTTCCTTATTTCTATGCTTTCTGCTTTCTGCTCCAGCTCCCTTAACCCATAGTGGACTTGTTAAATGGATCAGCTAGCATTCTGGATAACAGCAACGTAAAATGCCCAAAATGTTGAGCCATGGATAACTGCTATGTGATTCCCAGAAAGATAACTTCAAGCCATGTAGGGGGGCCACGAGCTCTGCAGAGATGGGCTTTTCCATTTTCACATAGGCTATTTTCACTTATATTTCTTTATTTTTGAATAACACTAAACTGAGCCTTTTTATATTATGCCCATAGATTTTATGATCTTTTTCAAATGTACGACTATATACTTGATTTCCTTTTGCTGTTTGAGTCTTCTATAGGTAATCACTTTATCAACGTACCCTTTTTTTTTTTTAACTAGTTAAGGATCAGGGGAAATGACAGATATTAAATATATTCATCATGTCACTAGTTGAACATATAGGGATGACAAAATAAACCTACCAGTAGCCATATTAAATCAAATCAAAACAGCAATTTACCATTCTTGTCTATTAAACTTGGAAATAGTTTTTCAAAAGATTATTTAGTGCTAATAAGTTATGATGTGAAACACACTCTAGTGCATTGTTGTTTGCAAGGAGATTGGTAAAAAATCTTTTGAAAATAGATTTGTATACAGTAGTGTTTACATGTTTTGGAACAAAAATTTTATTTGTAGAAATATTTGCAGCTACCTAGTTCTTACATAGACAACATGACATAAAAGAGTCATACTCCGTGGTATACATATACCACATTTTATTAATCCATTCATGTATTGATGGGCACTTTTGTTGTACTACTCAGCCATAAAAATATGGTGATCTGGTATCTTTTGTAACAACTCGGATGGAACATGAGATCATTCTTGTAAGTGAAGTTTCACAGTAATGGAAAAACAACCATCACATATACTCATTACTAAATTGGAACTAGTCGATTAACGCTTACATGCACATGCGGAAGTAAAACTCAAAGGAAATCAAGTAGGTGGGAGGTGAAAGGAGGGATTGGGTAAATTCACACCTAACTGGTGCAATTCACATATTCTGAGTGAAGGGTGCACTTGTAATTTTGGCTTATAATGTACAAAAGCAAAGTAGGTAACCAAAAATGGGTATAATCATATAATATTCTAAAATTAAGAAAACAAAAAAGAGGATGTTAAATAGTCCATTATTTCGTGGTTATTGACAAAACTAAATAACACAGAAGACTATCAATAATAAACTATTATACAAATGTGTAAAATGCCTTGCCATTTTGCAAATAATTTACATTGATAGTAACAGAAATTATACAACATCATGAGGAAAATGTTGATTACATGAAATAAAATTTAAAAAGTATTTTGAAAACTGGGATATCAGTATGAGTATAATTATATGCTCCTGTAAGTGTATGCAAGAAGGTATTAGTGTACTATTTAAGGCACTATATAAGGTAACAGATAAACTATTACATTTTAGTGGTTTTTATAATAAAAGATTATTTCTCACTCTTGCGAGACAGAAAATAGTTCAATGCTTGTGTTTCTACCCTATTACTTCACTGTCTTCTCTAAGACTTTGGGATTCTTCATTTGCAGCACATGGAAATGAAAAGCAAGATGGGAAACCACACCTGCTGCTTAGCCACCTGCGGACTGAAGTGACTGAAACCACTCCCACTCAAATTCAAGAGCTAGTCACATGATCCTGCTAACCTCACTAAAGAGGAGCATGTAGACTTTTAAACTGGAAGACTGCTTTGCAATGATAACACTGCATTCAGGAAAGAAAATCTATATTTTTGTTAAAAAACTGGCCATCTCTGCCATAAGTATCATAGTGGACAAATACCCAGATTCTGGAATCAGATTATGTGGATTAAATGGTAATTTTAGTAGTATCCAATTCTTAAGCAAATTGTGAGAATCATATGAAATAATTTCTTTAAAGCACTTATTTGTATTAATACTTTATATGATGATGCTGATATAATGATCATTTTGCTTTCTCTGTCTTAATAGCGAAGAAAAGTATTGGAGAGTAATATAACAAAATACTAATAGTGATGAGATTAGGTGATTTTCCTTCGCTTTTTCTGTTTTCCATATTTATTAATATTGTGATTAGGCAACTTTCATCATAAATATCAATTCTCATAAGTATCTGAAATATGGAGTATTCAAAGAGTTTTGAAATTGATTGTATTTAGTCAACACTTATGTAGTACTTAATACGTGATGGACCTTTTTTAAAGCACTTAGCACATCTGTCTGAAATGGGGATTTTGGAAAAGATAGCAGATTACAATCTTCAAATTCTGTGTAAGTAAAGTCGGCGGCAGAATATCATTAATTATATATGTATCAGTAAACTTTTATCCAAGATGTATAATTTTCAATACACATAAAGCTGAAGCCAGATCATAGTTAGATTTATGGCCCCAACTTGTTCTGCCAGGACACTCTAGGAATATATTTGGTCCAACTCAGAAGGGTGGAACTCTTGGCAATGGAATTAGAAATGTTTATTTACTTTTTGTAGATGAGAGATATGAGGTTCCCAGATGAAGCGATCTTCTCTCACTCAGTCTGGGCCTTATTATTGGTGCAGGTGGCACTAATGATCAGGAAATGATACATCACAGAGTCCTAAGAAGAACTTTTAAGGCTAATAGGCACTATCATAAATGTGTTAGGCAACTATGTGATGGGAAAACCAGTTTAGATAACAGGCCATAAGTGAGGAATAGAAAGGCATGTGGAAGAGACTCAAGATACACATCATTCACCTATGACTTTTGCTTAAGGTCAATAGTATTTCCAAAGGCTGCTTGATTAGCAAAAGGAAAGTGAATGCAAAAGTTCGAGTAATTATGCCAACCTGAGAAATGCAATTGATGATAACTTTTGATTCATTTGATAAACACATCAGAAACATTCTATCTATACTCAAACAATTAGGACTCTAAATGAGTAAAACAGCCTTTTTTCTATAGAGGAGCTCAGAATATAGCTGGGGTAGAAAGAAATATAATTACCATATATATCATTATGAGATGAAATAGGGAGATATCTAAATTGCATTTTAAAATATGACAGAATTTTTTTTATGGAAAGAGTAAATTTCTAAAGTACACAGAGAAGTAATAAGGAAAGTTCTCCAGCAATAAATGTAATCTTTCTTTTCTAGTTTTTATATAGAATGGTTGATCAATGGTAAGCTAAACTTCCAACTGGGTGTCCAGAACATCATTCCATATATATGTATATACATCCTGAGGACAAGAATTGCTTCAGAGGGGATGTTCAAGATCTTCAAATCAAAGTGAATGTGCTTTTGAAATGCTGACTCAATGAAAACGCAACTAATATTTATTGAATATACCAATGTTCCAGGTAAGTGTCCATATTTCCTTTACTGAATAAAAAGATAGGATTTACCAGAACACATGATGGTAAGAAAGAATAAAAATACTTTCTTAAAAATGGACATATTTATGACATATTTCAAGATCACTAGAAACAATCAGTCCTACTGTTGTCTAGTATTTTTATTTCTAAAATATCAATGCTGCACTATTGCTCACTAGCCAACTGTTTTGGAATATTTGCCTCTGCTGTACCTCTGTATTTCTTGCATAACTCCTCTCAAATGTCAAATTAACCTCATGAAACTCCTTGTTACATAATGTCTCCGATGAACAAAAAGACCCTTTATGAGTGTGAGAGAGTGTGTGTGTGTGCGTGAATGTGTGTGGGGAGTTTTCCTCGCTAACACATGTCAGGATCTGTTTAAGCCCCTTGCTTTGTGCTCAAATGTCACCCTGCCAGAATTCATTACATCCTGTTTATTAATTAATTAAAATATATTTATACAGAAGAGGCTTTATGAGATGGAGTAAAAAATAACGTTATGAGAGGCATCCTCCAGACTGAGTGGCTTGTCTCCGATGGCAACAAGGAATGTAATCTCAGCATTCCTCATCCGTGTCCCTGTAAGGGTTGAGATGATATGAAAAGTATGTAATTAAAGGTAGAAGATCAAAGAAATCATTTTAATTGTGCGACTGAAGATGGAAGAAATGTGTCTTTTTTAGACCATCGTCGGATCATAAATGTCACTGAGTTGTTTTCTTTTTTTTTCTTTTGATGAATAAAAACATCTCTGTTCTACACACACACTCACTCAGAAGGCCCAATGGGAACATACAGTGAGGTGCTAAGGCAGCCCTGAGGATCCAGATAATGCTTTCTGACCGCCCACTGCACCGGCCACTGGACTAAATGCCTCCGTGATCTTTTCTTCATGTCAGCTTACTATGTGAAAGCAGGGCATTTACCTCACTCCATAGAACCCAGGGTTTCTTCCTTGACTTCCAAATGGGGTTATAGAGACCTGCCTAATCTCTCAGAATTAGGGTACTATAGGGGTACTACAAAGTAAGAGAACATGTTTTGAAATACAATTAAGCATAGCATGGAAATAAAGAGTAATTCCTGGATGGGATTTCTTTCTTTTCTTCTTTTTTTCTTTTTATTGTTGGGCATTCATTGAGGGTGCAAAGATCCAGGTTACACTAATTGCATTTGTCAGGCAAAGTCCCTCTTATAAATGTGTTCTTCGCCCAAGAGGTGTGGCAAACACCATGACCCCCACCTCCTCCCTTCTTCCCTCTCTCTGCTCCCTCATTCCCCCATCCCCCACCATGTACTAGGTCATCAGTCATCCTCATGTCAAAATTGGGTATATTGGGTTCTTGTTTCTCCATTCTTATGATGTTTTACTAAAAAGAATGTGTTCCACCCCCATCCATGTGAGTACAAAAGATGTAAAGTCTCCATCTTTTTTAGTGGCTGAATAGTATTTGATGGTATACATATACCACAGCCTGTTAATCCATTCCTGGATTGGTGGGCATTTAAGTTGTTTCCACAATTAGGCAATTGTAAATTGAGCTGTAATAAACAGTCTAGTGCAAATATTCTCCTGGCTGGGATTTCTAGGCATAGATAGAGACATACTTTGATGGGCAGTATTTAGGTTATTGTTAGGGAGATTAGTCCTAAGTCTGAATAAGCCTTTATTCACAAAACAGTCTTAGGTACAAAAGTTGGGAAGGATGTCAATGATTCCTGGAGATTTTGATGTTGTCTTGAAGATATTGTAAGGTGAAGGGAAGAAAGTTTACTGGATAAGAACTATACATGTAATATATATCGTATGCTATGAGGATCTATAGAGAACATTGATATGAAATTAGAAAGAGAATGACCAAAAATGTTTTCCTAGCCAGATATCATCAAGAAGACCCCACTGGCAATTGCAGTCACATCAAAAATAAATGATAAAGCCAAAAAGCTTCTGCATAACTAAGGGTACAATAACTAAAGTAAACAGACAACTTTAGAATGGAAGAAGATACTCATATGTTGTGAATCTGACATAGGCCTAATATTCAGAATATATAAGAAACAAGAATAAGAAAAGAGTGAACAATTCCATTTATTACCAGGCAAGAGACATGAACAGGACCTTCTCCCAAGAAGAAAGACAAATGGCTGACAGACACATGAAAAAAATGCTCATTGTCCTTAATCATCTGAGAAATGCAAATCAAAACCACCTTGAGATATCACTTAACCCTAGCAAGAATAGCCCACATCACAAAGTCTCAAATCTGCAGATTCTGGCATAGGTGTGGAGAGAAGGGAACACTTACACATTGTTGCTGGGATTGCAAACTAATACAGCTTCTATGGAAAAAAGTATGGAGAATCTTTGAAGAGCTAAAAGTAGATTTTCCATTTGCTCCCATGATCCCATTAGTAAGTATCTACTCAGCAGCAAAAAAATTATTTTACCAAAGTATATTTGCACTCTAATGTTTTTAGCAGCTCAATTCATAATCTCAAAGACAAGGAAGCAACCCAAGTGCCCATCAACCCATGACTGGATTAATAAACTGTTGTATATGTATACCATGGAGTACTATTCAGCCATAAGAACGATGGAGACTTCACATCTTTTGTATCCATCTGGAAGGACTTGGAGAACATCTTGCTAAGTAAAGTATCACAAAAATGGAAAAGCAAGCATTTAATGTACTCAATATGAAACTAGTATGTGATTAACTACATGTCTGTAAGAGAGAAAAACACATTTAAATTCAAGAAGAGTGGTGTGGTAAGCTCTCACCTGTAGGGTTCAATGCAGGGGTATACGGCACATCTCCTGGGTAAAGGACTCAATGACCACTTGGACTTTACCTAACAAGTACAAACAATGTAACCTAATTGTACATTCCCTTACGTCAATCTGAAATTTTAAAAAACAGGACTCAAATTACTCCACACATAACCAAACAAAAATAGGAATAACAATAAAAACAAAACATAATGAAAAGAAATAAGACATAGGAAGTGCCTGAAACATTTCTTACTGTTGTCTTTTAGAAAATGCAGAAATAAAACTAATATAGATGGTACCTAAAATAGTGTTAGGAACACATTATTTGTCAAATATGTGTTGAATGAAATATCTGAACAAGCATTGAGGGGCAAGTTAGTTCTGTCCAATACTCCAGTGGACAATATTTACTCATTCTAGCTTTCATGCCAAAATGGAAATCAATGTAAAACATCAAATATGATTTACTTAAATTCTCTTTAAAATCTACTTTTCAGGAACATGTCTATTCTAGAGTATGAAATGCAGCTATTTGTGATAAGCTGACTGCTGCCTATTCAATGATGCTTGCAATGATTTTGAGTTTTAGTCATTGGCTGTCCAATTTCAGTTTGTGGTCATGCTTAACGTAAAATTAATCCTTTTAAAAAATGTTAGGCAAGAACTCATGGCTATACGTGTACAATGAATAACTATAAGAACTGTGGGTTACTGGTCATATGTGGTTGACTTTCCTTTCCTGACCTTTAAAATAAGGTAGAAAAAATAACCTTGTCAATTCGAATATTTCGGGTTTTTTTTTAAAGCAGATATACCATGTATAAATTATAAATTGAAGTTGAAATTACTTAGGGGTGATGTTTCTATCTGCTTTGCACTAGTGCAAAATTCCTGAAATTTAAGTGTTGCAGTGGATCATCTGTCCTGGTTCTCATTTAATAGGTTAGGAAACAGGCTTATGGAATTATAACCAGTGACCTCAGTAATGAGAAAAGAGCCCAAGTTCACCCCCTTAGCCTGGATCCTCGTCATTAAAATGGGCTGCCTTTATAAAATGTGACCTTGCAGTAATGTCAGGAAAATGAAATAAATTTTCCAAAACTTACTTAGAAATAAACCAGTGTGTTTTCTTGTTACATTTTTGAACACTTGGTGGGATTTTAAGCTAGGTATTCTTTGATTTGGAAATAAGGGTGTGTTTCCAACAAACAAAAGAAACATTTATAGATATAAAGTACTTCTCCATGTTTCTAACTCAATGGGAATTTTATATTTGGAGCTGTGCTTTTCAACACCTTTTTTTTTTAATCTCATGGTGCACTTGAACCTATAGTTAAGCTTTCACAGCACAATTAAATTATGTTGATCAAAAAAAAAAAAGAGTAGGGAAAAGAATATACTTACTGTATACTCTGTGTTTTGAACTTCTTTTAAAAATACTTTAATGAATGATCTTTAAAAATTTTCACAGTGAACCTAAAATCCTCTCAGGGCTCATCAGTGTGTTGCAGTACACATGTTGAAAATCACTGGTTTAGAGGAATGTTGGTATGAAAGGAAAAATTAGTTCGAGGTAATTTATGTTAAGTGTAGTAGAAGGGATAATTGTTTTACTTAGCCCTATTTTCTCTTCTGTATGCTCCCAAATTTATACATCATTGAGCACACTAGTAAAGACGGTCCAGGCCAAGGCAGCTAGCTCAAAGTCAGTAGGACTCCCTCATCCTTTTCTTTCCTTGCAGTGACACCTTTATAAACTGTCTGTTCTAGATAGCATTTCTACAAGATGGCATGAGACTGCTTGACCCACATAGAGCTTTGCAGCAGCAAGAAATAGACCCTTGTTATATTAACTCATTCAGATTTGGAGTCTTGTCAGATGGCCTGTTGGCATTAATGACTTATGTGTACAGTCATGGTCAATGCTGTGTGTCTTTTATTTCTTTGTTCTCTGGATGTCAGTTAGAGTCCCACCGATGGCTATGTCTTCCTGGTTATCAGATGCAGAGTTTCTGTTAAGAGTTTTCAGTAAGAGCTTTTCACTCTCCAAGAAGTGCTGCTTTTTAAAAATTGTATCAAGATATTCCTTGTGAATTTTATATTCCTAAAAGGACAGGGTACTTTGGTTCTTACTGAATGCATTTCTTTGTACTAAAATGTTATCTATTTACTACTTTAAAAAGGGAGCACAGTGTTTGCAGTTTGAAAATGTTTTTTGTATCACGTTTGGTAAGCTGATTTCTGAATATCTTAGCAGGACAAAGGCCAAGTTTATGCTATTTTTCCTATTGTTGTTAAGTTAAATTTGTTCCCTGACCATGTCATTCCATTCACTGTAATACTAATTACAACAAACAATTCTAACAACTTTGGTAAAGACTCCTTTCTTTCCTTTTTTTGTAGAGACAGAGTCTCACTTTATAGCCCTCGGTAGAGTGCCGTGGCCACACACAGCTCACAGCAACCTCCAACTTCTGGGCTTAAGCGATTCTCTTGCCTCAGCCTCCCGAGTAGCTGGGACTACAGGCGCCCGCCACAACGCCCGGCTATTTTTTGGTTGCAGTTTGGCCGGGGTCGGGTTTGAACCCGCCACCCTCGGTATATGGGGCCAGCGCCCTACCTACTGAGCCACAGGCGCCGCCCAAAGACTCCTTTCTTTGTCCTTCTTCCCTCTTGTCTTCTCCCTCCTCTCTTTCCTCAGATGGTGTTTTAGCTTGACATGTGGTCATCCAGCACTAACCTACATCATCCTGCTTCTTTTGCAGCTAGGTCTGGTCAGTATGAGTGGAATGAAATGTGTAACCTCACTGTCGTCGTCTTAAACAAAATTACTCACTCATCACTTTCTCTTTTGTGCTTGGGCAAACTTTAACCAGGTAGATGAGGAACCTATCCTAAAGCAGTGGTTTGTAAACATTAATTTGCTTACCAGAGTGCCTTAAAATATGGATTCTTATTCATAATCTGGGTAGGGCCTGAACTTTGACATTTTTAACAAGTTACCAGGTGATGCTGATGTTGCTGGTTCAGGACCATATTTGGAACAATCAAATCTTAGAAAATGATGAACAAACAAGGCGGAAGAAATCTGGGCCTCTGCGTGACCTCTGGAAGCAGAGCTTCATCACTTACCCTGGACCACTCTCCTCTGCATGGCTTAGACAGAGATAAATTAAATTCTATTGTACCATTGTGTCTTTGGATTTATTGGTTAGGTTTAGCTTATACTCCTAGGAATAAAAAAGTAACTATAATCATAATAAATGTGATCATGATCATTATTTACTGAAGGCTTACCATGTGGAAGACACTCGTGTCTTTAAGAGTCATAATCCCCCTTCCCCCCCAATGAAGCATTATACTGATTTTATAGATGTGAAAACCAAGGCAAAAATAATCAGTTACTTGTCCAAACTTTCACGATTTGTAAATGGCAGCTCTGGCACTAAAACTTGAATGCCCCTCTCCTCCAATAAAACATTTATTTCCAAATGGACCACAGTTAAATGAGTGCATGTAAACATGAGATATCCAGGTTTTGAACCTGATCAGCCTTCACCAGAATTTTTGCCTCCAGCTTTTTGGGTTAGTGTTGACCATTCTTTTATATTCACTAAATGAAGAAGGATAGTTCTTTGCTATTCACGGGAAAGAGCGTCTCAAAATATCATCTTTTTTCCCACCACTCATTCTCAGCCAAGATTACAGGAAGAAATAAACTAAGGCTATAGGAGAAAGCATTAATATGCTTTCTTTTTTTTTAATTATTAAATCATAGCTGTGTACATTAATGCCATCATGAGGTACCATACACTGGTTTCATACACAGTCTGACACATTCCCATCACACTGGTCGACAAAGCCTTCCTGGCATTTTCCCAGCTATTGTGTTAAGACAATCATATTCCACATTTACTAAGTTTCGCATGTACCCTTGTAAGATGCACTGCAGGTGTAATCCCACCAATCACCCTCCCTCCGCCCATCCTCTCTCCTCCCTCCCCTCCCTCTCCCCCTTCCCCCTATTCTTAGGTTATAACTGGGTTATAGCTTTCATACGAAAGCCATAAATCAGTTTCATAGCAGGGCTGAGTACATTGGATACTTTATCTTCCATTCTTGAGATACTTTACTAAGAAGAATATGTTCCAGCTCCATCCATGTAAACATGAAAGAGGTAAAGTCTCCATCTTTCTTTAAGGCTGCATAATATTCCATGGTATACATATACCACAATTTATTAATCCATTCGTGGATCGATGGGCACTTGGGCTTTTTCCATGACTTAGCAATTATGAATTGGGCTGCAATAAATATTCTGGTACAAATATCTTTGTTATAATTTGATTTTTGGTCTTCTCGGTATATACCTGGTAGAGGAATTATAGGATTGAATGGCAGATCTATTTTTAGATCTCTAAGTGTTCTCCACACATCTTTCCAAAAGGAATGTATTAATCTGCATTCCCACCAGCAGTGTAGAAGTGTTCCCTTTTCTCCACATCCACGCCAACATCTCTGGTCTTGGGATTTTGTGATATGGGCTAATCTTACTAGAGTTAGATGGTATCTTCAAGGTAGTTTTGATTTGCATTTCTCTGATGATTAAAGATGATGAGCATTTTTTCTATGTCTGTAGGCTGTACGCCTGTCTTCTTCAGAGAAGTTTCTCTTCAAGTCCCTTGGCCAGCCTGTGATGGGATCACTTGTTCTTTTCTTGCTTATACGTTTGAGTTCTCTGTGGATTCTGGTTATTAAACCTTTGTCGGAGACATAACCTGCAAATATCTGCTCCCATTCTGAGGGCTGTCTGCTTGCTTTACTTACTGTGTTCTTGGCTGTGCAGAAGCTTTTTAGTTTGATCAGATCCCAGTAGTGTATTTTTGAAGCTGCTTCAATTGCCCAGGGGGTCCTCCTCATAAAATACTTTCCCAGACCCATTTCTTCAAGGGTTTTCCCTGCACTCTCTTCTAGTATTTTTATAGTTTCATGTCTTAAGTTTAAATCTTTAATCCAGTGAGAGTCTACCTTAGTTAATGGTGAAAGGTGTGGGTCCCCAGTTTCAGTCTTCTACAGGTTGCCAGCCAGTTCACCCATCACCATTTGTTAAATAGGGAATCTTTTCCCATGAACGTTTTTAATTGGCTTGTCAAAGATCAGGTAATGGTAAGTAGCTGGATTCATCTCTTGATTCTCTATTCTGTTCCAGACATCTACTTCTCTGTTTTTGTGCAAGTACCATGCTGTTTTGATCACTATCAATTTATAGTATAGTCTGAGGTCTGGTAGCATGATTCCTCCTGCTTTGTTTTTATTTCTGAAATAATTTCCACTCAGATCAGGAATCAGACAAGGCTGTCCATTGTCTCCACTGCTCTTTAACATTGTAATGGAAGTTTTAGCCACTGCAATTAGGGAAGAAAAGGTGATCAAGGGTATCCATATAGGGTCAGAAGAGATCAAACTTTTGCTCTTTGCAGATGATATGATTGTATATCTGGAAAACACCAGGGATTCTACTACAAAACTCTTAGAAGTGATCAAAGAATACAGCAGCGTCTCAGGTTACAAAATCAACATTCATAAATCAGTAGCCTTTATATATACCAACAATAGTCAAGCTGAAAAAACAGTTAATAACTCTATTCCATTCACAGTAGTGCCAGAGAAGATGAAATATTTGGGAGCTTATCTAACAAAAAACGTGAAAGATCTCTATAAAGAGAATTATGAAACTCTAAGAAAAGAAATAGCTGAAAACGTTAACAAATGGAAAAACATACCATGCTCGTGGCTGGGAGAATCAACATTGTTAAAATGTCCATACTACCCAAAGCAATATACAATTTTAATTCAATCCCTATTAAAGCTCCACTGTCATACTTTAAAGATCTTAAAAAAAAATACTTCGTTTTATATGGAATCAGAAAAAGCCTCGAATAGCCAAGACATTACTCAGACATTAATGTGCTTTCTGGAGATAAAGACATGCTCTCTTTTACTGCTACACTTTATTAGTTTTTTTTCTTCTAATGGTTAGTTTTTTGGGGGAAGGGTCCCTAGTGAGCTCTGAGAGAGAAGAAAAGGAGATGCTAATGGATTACAAGCCTGAAAAATGTCAAGTCTGGCAGAAAGAGGAAAACCAGCATATTTGCTGAACGTCCCTCTGGCCTTCAGTCCCCATGGCCAATCAGAACTGTGAGACTGAGTGGATCAGAGATTCTAAGATGCCAAACACTCCAGGAGCATAGTTGATGGATTAAGACATTTTCCAAACACAACTCTGGATTAAAAGACTTAAAAGGAGCATTTCACCATTTTCAACTCCAATAGGATAAAATCTCCTTCTTTTACAAGCAGTTTAAGGCCATTATTTTTGTGGCAGAATAACAATGACATTTCTACTTAAAAGTCCTTGTGACTTTTATAAGGAGCTGTTTGTGCTTCACTTGTTCTATCATTTTCCTCTTTCCCCCTGGCGATCACCTCGCTTTTATAACTATGAGTGACTAATAGAAGAGGTGAGAAAGGGGTAGGAAGAATGAAAAGGAGACATAAGAGAAAGAGATGGTGCAATACCATAACAAGAGAAGGTGGAGGAGGATAAAAGGAGAGAAATTTATCTCTATAATAAATGTAAATTTCTTGTCTCCAAAATAAAAATATCAGAACATGCCTTCTTGTTTTCTGATATTTACAAAATTAATAGATTTCTAAATACAAAGGATCATTCCTGTAATGCACAAAGGCTCCTGTTAGTTGAATGCTGGGATTGTACATCAGGAGACTGATTTCACCCATGTTGCTCTACTTTGGCTCAATTTCTCCATCGCTGGTTTTTCTTGAGCCCCATTCTGCTCCACCATCTGCTTTTCCACAACTCAGTAGCCACACGGTGACCCTGAGCTACCTTGAAAATTTTAATTACTTCTCAGAGGAATTTTTATAAAGAAATATTTCTTGCTTTCTTCTGAAAAGGTAGATGTGGAGACTTTCCATTCTCATCCAAAGGTACCTATTATAGGGTCCTTTCCCTTCAAGATTCCATCCACACTTCTAAAATTAAAAAACTCAAATTAAACCAATAGTGGGTAGTAATTAAACCACACATTAATCATCTTAAGTAATATTTGCATTTTAATACACGGAGGACTTTTAGCAGTATTAGTGAGAAATATTTTTAAACATAGGGGTTATTCCCAGAGAAAGACTTATGTTTGATCACATAAAAACATATAGTAACTGAATCTGAATGTCTTCTCAAAAGAGAAAGAGACAGGGAGAAAGTGAGCTGCAGGGAGGGAGAGGGAGAGAAATGAGCTTTTAATTTTGAATCAGAGTAAGATAGATACATGGTGTCTGCTCTATTTTATTTGCAAAGATAAAACACTAATAAATGTGATTGTACTTCAAGAAACAAACTGAACTTAAGAGAAGAAATGTCTGGTAATTTTCTAAAGCCTCTAATTGTCTAATATGTGATTCAGATAGAAAGTCATAGAATCATCACTGTGGAGAATGGAATTTGTTACCAGCCTAGTAATCAATAAAGAATTGTAACTAAGGCTCTACACTCTTTTTGTTTTATTTTATTTTTAGTTGATACATAATAATTGTACATATTTATGGCGTACAATGTGGTATTTCAGTATATGTAAGAATTATGTAAAGATTTGATCAGGATATTTAGAATTTTCATCACCTGAAATATTTATCATTTCTTTGTGGTGTAAACATTTGTATCCTCTCTCCTAGCTATGTTGAAATGCAATATGGTAAGATTAACTGTAAGTAAGGTGATTGTGCAATAGAACACAAGAATATATTCCTTATATCTAGCTGTAATTTTGTACCTGGTGACCAGTATCTCTGTATCTGCCTGCAGCCACTGATAACCATTATTCTACTCTACCTTTCTATGAGATCAGCTTTTTTAGATTCTACAAGTGGATGAGATAATGTGGTGTTTGTCTTTCTGTGTCTGGCTTATTTTACTTAACATAACACCCTCCAGATTCATCCATGTCTCTGCAAATGTCAAATTCTGTTATGTTTTTATTGCTGAGTAGTATTCCATTACGTACATATAGCACATTCTCTTAATTCACGTGTTGATGAGCATGTAGGTTGATTCTATATTTTGGCTTTTGTGAATAGTTCTTCAGTAAAAATGAAAATACTGACTTTATTTCCTTTGGATATATACCCACTAGAATTCTGGATCACATGGTAGTTATATTTTTAAATTTCTGAGGAACCTCATACTGTATCGCATAATGGCTATACTGATTTACATTCCCACCAAACAATGTATAAGAATTCCCATTTATCCTGGCTCTGCACTGGTAGATCAGTGAGTAGGGTGCTAGCCACATACACTGAAGCTGGTGGGTTCGAGCCCGGCCCAGGCCTGCTAAACAACAATGACAACTGCAACCAAAAAATAGCTGGGCATTGTGGCAGGTGCCTGTAGTCCCAGTTACTCCGGAGCTGAGGCAAGAGAATCACTTAAGCCCAAGAGTTTGAGGTTGCTGTGAGCTGTGATGCCGTGGCACTGTACCGAGGGTGACATACTAAGACTCTGTCTCAAAAAAAAAGAAAAAAAGAATTCCCACTTTCCGTATCTATGTCAGTATTTGTTATTTTCTGTCACTTTGATAACAGCCCCTCTAATTGGGGTGAGGTAATATCTCATGGTGGCTTTAATTTGCATTGAAGCACTATACTCTTACTAGAGAAAAGAGTATTTGTTTAGCTCTTTATTAAATCTTATTTCTGACCAACTGACCCATAACTTGTGAGCAATACATTTGATAAGCTGCTGAATTTTGCAGTAATTTGACATAGCAATAGGTAACTAAAACACTTCTCCATAGCTGAAAAAATCTCTCAGAGGCGAGGCGGCTTTATGATAAACACACAAAGTTAGTAATGGATTCATTAGAATTACGATGTGAAATGAAGCTGTTATAAACCCATCTGCACTTCCTGGTTGGTACTTAGAAGTGATCAAGGGGGACGGGACAATGCTTAAGTCCTTCTTTTGTTTTCTGTCTTTCTCTCTCTCTCTCTTTTTTTTTTTTTTTTGTAGAGACAGAGTCTCACTTTACTGCCCTCTGGAGAGTGCCGTGGCGTCACACGGCTCACAGCAACCTCCAACTCTTGGGCTCAAGTGATTCTCTTGCCTCAGCCTCCCAAGTAGCTGGGACTACAGGTGCCCGCCACAACGCCCAGCTATTTTTCTGTTGCAGTTTGGCCAGGGATGGGTCCGAACCCGCCACCCTCGGCATATGGGACCAGCGCCCTACTCACTGAGCCACAGGCGCTGCCCTGTCTTTCTCTCTTTATAACATTTATCAAGCACCTGTGATAGGAACTGATAATTGGAAGAGATACGCCATTGCCTCTGCCCCGAAGGTGCTTACAGTATATTGGGCATGTATGCATGCGTGTGTGTGTTTGGGGGGGGGGGTAGTAAATCAATAATGTACTCAATTTGGAAGTGAATGAAAACTTAAAGGGCATGTGTAAGACCATGACCAAAGTGTGAGAGCACAGAAGAAGGAGCACGATGCTTAATTCTACCTGAGAACATAAGAAAAGTGTGTAAAAAAGATACCTCTCTGAGCTAAATTATGAAGGAATAGGTTAGAACTGTGATGCATAAAACATAATCCATGAAGTAATCAACAGCCTCAGCCTCAGCCTAGGAACTTGGTAGATGTACAGAATGTCTGATTCTACCAGGACTACTGGATTATAATCTTCCTTTAAAAAAGATCCGCAGGTTATTTACATGGACTTTAAAATATGAGTTACAATTATGGCTTGGGTGGTGCTTGTCATTTTGTCTGAACATTAAAATCATCTCAGAGTTTTGAAAAAAAAAGAATGTCCTGGGACACTGTATCTAGAGTTTCTCATTAAATTGTCTTTGGAAGAAGCCCAAACATAAAGATGTATAGAGGATCTAGGCATCAGTGAGTAGTTTGGTCTGGCTGCAGGCATGTATTGGATTGTTAGATTGTTCAGAAACTTTATGCTGCTTGACATCAAGGTACAAAAATATAAATAAATAAAATCATGGTTCGATAGATTTCCAAGATTCCAAGAAAATATTCTGACTTTCCAAGCTATAAATATTGAAGTCCTGCAAATGGTCATGATGATGGTTGTTGATGTCTGGCTCCTAAGCTCACATGCCAAAAATGTTCAAACACCTGGAAATATGGGCATTGTAAATGAGATCGCAGAAGTTACTAAATTGAGGGGTTTAGAAGCAAGAATGAAGGACAAGGGACATAGATCTGCTTGTCAGGGTTGCAGTGAACAAAGGCCTATTAACAAATTTGGAGGAAATTTTATAGAAGAAATAATGGCAGAAAGAACTTAATTAATTTATACAACTTCCTTATGATTTTGTCCAGTTCTGCCCCTTGCCTGCCTCTGCTCTGCTTGGAGAGAGAATTTAAACCCCAGGATCTGTCATTGATGGATATTACAGGTCCCATGGCATTCTTACTATATCCATTGCAATATTTGGGCCAAATTCCAATCAGAAAATTACTTTCTATTGACTGTAAATTTCACACCTCCAATATGAAGACTCCTTATAACACACAGTCTCTAAATTGGCTTCAGGTCCTGCCTGAGACCGAATATGACACATACCCTCAAATGGGCTTCGAAGTGAACCACAGCCTTGGCTAAACATATTTTAATGACAACACGTAACTTTCAGGTCATCGACAGAATATTTCCCTCTTCATATGATACATGTGTTGCTGGCATAAAATTATATGACTTACGTCCCCTTTCAGCATTGGGAGGGTTGAGAAATCTTTTTCACTTTCAGTTTGAAATTACTCTGTGGTATAAATTATTACTCACAGTTCAACACTTGCTGTGTTCAGCCCAGAGGTGGCTGCCTTCTCAAAGACTCTGTGATTTATGGGTGGAGGCAGCAGGGCGAGAGTGCCTGTGAGCAAACACGGACCTGCCCAGGGTTCCCTCTGTCAGATGCAACAGAGGGTTGAAGAGAGGGATCCTGCAAAATCACACAAATCAGAAACATGGTCAAGAAGCCTTTTAATTTCATTGATAGGAATAATTGGGAGGTCAGGGGAGGGGAATCATTGGAGGAATATCTGCTATGCTTTGTTGGTTCTCAGTACTGGAACCCATCAGAATCTGAAAGATCTAAAGGTAGGCAATGGATTCTACCCCTGAATCTGCCCTTTTCTGACTGTGTGAGTAAACAATTAGTATCTCTGAGCTGTTACTGCCTCAAGTATATAGTGAAGTTAACGTATTTCTTGCTTAATTCACAATGTTATTGTGTCATTCAAGTGAGATAAATAATTAGAAATACTATGTGAACTGTATAACTATAAGATCTTTTATTATATGCAAGGATTATTGTAAAATGTGGTTACTCTACCTTAGAGCACACCTTCCTTGAAGGGTTTTTTTTTTTTTTTATCCTGACTTACACTCAGAGGTGTTTAAACAATACTCCTGTGGGAGGGCTTTACAAGATCACATTCTCCATCTCTATCCCAGCACATGGTTGAAATTTCAGGTACTTTTGACCTCAAGAAAATACAGAAATGTCCTGTTTTGATTGCAGAGGAAATAGATCTTTAGCACCTAGCTTCCTTCAGAAATTAAAAGGCCTGGTTTGCAACCATCTAAAAGAAGAAGAGAAAATGATAAAATAAAGATTGTCTGCCATTTTCGTGTCTTCTTCATTGCATGTATTACACCTCGAAAGATGAAAGAGCTTATCTTCAGCAAGTTAGAACATTCAGAAGTTGAGATATAGATTTTAAGAAAATGGAAAAGGGCTGCTGGGATGATTTACCAAAAATTAATATCTGTATAATAAGCGTGTTTGCATTAGGGAAAGCTGCCAGAGAGTTCTACTGGCTTCTAAGGCATTGAAATCAAAGGCAGATTATATCCTAAGTAGGGCCACTGAAGGCGTGTTTACCCATCCCAAAGTGACCATTGAATATACCAATTTGATTGTGCCTGTTTAGAGACATGTTTATTTCCGGTAGAATTAGTGACAGCTCTCAGCTACACAAACACAAAATATAAACTGAAATGTGGTAATAAATCTTTTCATGCACTTGGGCTCAATGGGGAAATGTTCCCGGTGGATGGCCAGAGTGACCACAGACTTTAGTGGCTGTGAAGGTGGGGAGGCTTTGGGAATTCCAGGACGTTTGATTAAAGTTTGTCTTACTATAAACCCCTGCCCACGTAGGTTGAGCTTTTCTTATTGTTGTTAAATTTCCTAAATTGTTTATTCAAGTTTGACTTTAAATCTGGGTGCTTAAAAGACTAATTTCTTTTTCTTTTCTTTTTCCTCCCTGGGAGACAGAGTCTGTTTTTACAGAGATGATCTCAGATCTCCCAGTGGATCCTAATAGATTTTAAGTGAAGGTATCTCTCCACTCTTCCCGTTCTAAATTCCAAGGCCTGCTCTCCCTGCTATCAAGTGTAGTTCCCAAAGCCAAGCTTCTCAGACATTAATGGCTATTAGAAAAATACTATCAAAGGGTCAGTATGCTAAATATTAACAGCATTGCTAGAAGTTACATTGGGATTATGGTCTTGAGAACTATTGTAGAGGGCATTAAATATTCTTGAATGTGAGAAGTCTCCGATCCAACAGCTTTGGATATAGATCTGCTCATAGATGATACAAATCAAATCAACCAACTGGGAAGCACCTATCAGAGCATACCAAATATGTTCAAGGTGTTTTCATAAAATGTGAAAAAATACTTGTGAGAGACTACAACCATATAATCATATATGATAAAGAATAAGTAATATACTAAATAGATACATAGTATATAATATTTTATATTTATGATTATAGTCCATATCATCATGTTACATAATATGTAATAGTATACATATATGGTAATTGATATAAATAAATTTTAAAGGATTTTCTTAAGAACTAGATTCGTGGTTTGGTTTCTTCACATTGACGCTACTCATGTGTAATTGAAATAATTGATTTATAGAAATTCTGTTTACCCATAAATTCCTCAGAGTGTGTTTGGGATACCAAAGGGCACATAAAGAGTAGAAGTTGTTTAGAACCAGGAGACTTAGAATTTCAACTCTATCAAGATGCTGAGGAGCATAGTAGTAGGATTTGTACCAACCTCCAGGGCCAACATATGTCTCAGGGAAAGTTTCCAAAAAGATATGACAATTAGACAGAATCTTAAAGAACACATAAGGGAACAGTCAGAGAGCAGTCCAGGTAAAGAACAAGTGGAATGAGAATGCACAGATGTTCTGGAGTGGAGAGCACAGGGTGGTGTTGCAATAAGGCTGTAAAGTGGATGAGGATCAGGTTAGGAAGGTGATTGTGGTCCACACTATGGCATTCTCATTTTATCCTGAAGCCTTCAAATGGGTTTTCTATAGGAAATGACATGACAAGTCCTTGTTTCTGTTCAGAGAGCCAAGGAGGTCAGGAACATGAGTGTTTGCCATTTACATGACATACATAAATATTTGCCATTTCTACCTAACCTAACAGACTTTAAATAATATTTGAAGACAGTGCCAAGGAGGGGGTCAGAACTGACACATGTCACTGTGCAGAAAGACAGAGATAATGGCTGTGCAGCTCAGACAGCAAAGTCGGTCTTTCTAGGGCGAGCCAGGCCTGTATAGCTGAAGATGCTGAATTGAGTGAGAGCTGTCTGTTAAATACCTCCTTGTATTAGCAAAGCTCCTTGAGTGGCCTTGAAAATCACTGAAGCGCCAGAAAGCTTTATAATCCAGAGCTTAAGTTTACTTCAGTGATATGTCACAAGAATTGTTAAGTGAGAACACGAGCCTGTCTATTCACCTTAACAAGTGAGAGAGGCCAACAGTCTCTCCTGGATCAGAATGGTCTGTAAGAGGAGGAATGGGGAGCACATCCTGGAAAGCAACAGCCAAAACTGAGGGAAGGTTGAAACAACATCCAGAAGGAGCGTTTACCAAGTCCCTGGAAGAAAGAAATCAGGTTCCACTCACAAAATCTGGTCCATGCCAAACATGACTGAATGTCTCCTGTATAATTTTGGTTTGTGTGGTTATAAGATTTTATGGGCTCTTGGAACCAAGAGGGGAGACCAATGAGGAAAGTAACTGTCAACACGTGTTCTTAGGGAAATCATACATTTCAATTCAACTGGCATTCAGGCACGGTGCTGACATAATAATGTTCAAGCAAGGGTGTAAGATACAGCTTTCTTTATACAGCGTTTCAATCAGCTTCAGGGACTCCATGTTGTAAGGCTGGAGAATCAAATGTGAGTTCAATGAAAATTTAATTCAGGGAAGAAAGTTCCCGTGTTTGCTGAAGTTATAGCAACAATGGTGATTTTTTAAGCCCACAGACTATAATCTTTATTCTAGATTATCTCCTTTCTTTCTCTGTCATCCAAAATGATGTCTCTAGATAAATGTGCTGGTCTACCTATGAGGAAAAAAGCAATAGCGACATATTGTCTACAGGTCATATACATGTATTTTTAGCAGTGGAGATATTTTCAGTTAAATTTGGGTAAAAGAAGTCAAGGGTAGTATCACCAATCCATAATGGGCTGACTACTGCTATCTGAGTCAGCGGGATCCTTATACTGTTTTCTGGTAGAAATATTTGTGTAATACTTACTGTTTCTAATTATGTGCTAGGCATTCTACAAGTTCTTTATGTAGATCATATTTTTTAATATCCACAGCAATGAAGGGCAAAGGCCCTATTATTAATCCAATTTTTCAAAAGGGGAGATGTTAGCACAAGGTGGTTATGGAACTTGCTCAAGGTCATACTGTCATTAAGTGGCAGAACTGGGGTTTGAACTCATTACTGCTTGACTCCAGAGCTCATGTTTAACTACTACTCTGGATTATGAGTTTCGTTTTTTCAATATAGTACACTTGCCAGTGAATTTATGATCTGAATCTCCTCCTTGTTAGAACTTTGTTCTTAGAGACCCTAGACAATAAAAATCTATACTCAACCACAATAACACAATACATAAACATTGCTTCAAGTTGAGGCAATCATCTCCAAATCCAAGATTTATGGATAGTCATTTGAGTTTTGGAAATTATGGGGAAAGGTATATTTTGAGATTTAATCTCAAGTTTGGTTAACATTTAATGTATTTTTTTTTTTCAATTTCAAAAAAAAGTTTTCAAAACCATGAAATAAAAGATTGTATCTTAGAGTTATAAGAAATCAGACAACACACTAATCAAGCCTTTTAAACACTGCAGAACCTATATATATTTAGAAATATTGGCAGATGGGGCCCATTTAATTCATCACTTACTATATACAATTTTTAATGAGGTCCTTTATGAGAATGTCTTAGTTTGTGCTGCTGGAACAAAATACCACAGACTGGGAAATTTATGAACAGAAATTAATTTTTCATAGCTATGAAGGCTAGGTCCAAGATCAAGGTGCTAGCATATGAGGCTGAGGGTCAGGTCTCTGCTTCAAGATGGTGCCTTGTTGCTGCATTCTCCCCGGGGGACAGATGCTGAATTCTCCCATGGTGTAAGAAAGGAGAGTGAGTTCTTTTATAAGGCACTAATTTATTCATGACTGTAGTGTTCTATGGCTTAATCGCTTCTCAAAAAGCCCCACCTCTGAATACCACCATAAAGGACATTCAGTTTTAACACATGAATTTTGGAGAGAACACATTCAGGCCTTAGAACGTAGGCTCTATTTAGAAGGAAGTAACCGTATTTAGATGATTTCATATTATATTACATTCCAGCAGAGAATGATCATATTTCCCATATTTCCCCCATTTTAGTAAATGCTAACCTTCTTTACCCAGTTTTTCAGAACAAAAATCTTGATGTCTTGTCTTTCCCGACTTCCTTCTTTTTTTTAATCTATCAGCTCTACTAATTAAATTATGTCCAAAGTTTAGCCACTTCTCAACATTTGCACTAGTCCATGTCACCATCATTTCTCACCTGGACTATTGCTAGTCTCTCTTCATTCATCCCCAGGACCACTAAGTGAGACTCTGTCACAAACAAACAAACAAACAAACAAAACACCACTATCAACACTGCAGTGTCCAAGAGATGACATAGCTCAACTCTTAATAACTAAACCCTCCCTTCTTCATAAAGGGAATATTTTGACTTTTATGGTAATTATTTTCTTGTTTTGCTTAAATTCTTACCAGCAGAGTGTGCATTCCTAAACAATATAGTTAAATTTGTCTGCTTTTGGGATTTCCTGTAAAAAATACTCATACTGTATATATATTTAGTAAATTTCTCATATCTGACTTTGTTTGCTCAACATTATATTTTGAGATGCATTCATTTTGGTGCACATAGCTTTAATTCCTTTATTCTCATTGTGATATGTTATTCTATTTGGTGATTATTTGTATTTTATTCATTCTACTGTTGGTGTACATTTGTTTTTGGTTTGAAGCATTATGAATGATGCTGCCGTTAGCATTTTTGCATATGACTCTTCATACCTAGGTGCATCAATTTCTCTTGTGTATGTACCTGAGAATGGAATTTCTGAGTCATAGGATATGAGAATGTTAAATTTTAGTTGACAATTTCAAAATGTTTTCAAAGTTGCTGCATCAATTTACACTCTCACCAGCAGGGCATGAGAGTGCTAATTAATCCACATCTCTGCCAACAATCAACATTGCTAAATATTTTTTATTAATTAGTTAAGCTTGTGGGTGTGTAATTGCATTTCATTATGATTTTAATTTTAAGTTCTTTATTGCTAATTACATTGAGCACTGTGTTTTTATGTTTATCAACTATTTCAATATTCTTTTTTTTTAAGTACTTCCTCAACATTGTTCATGTTTGTAGTTTTGTTTGTTTTTTGTTTGTTGTTAGATTCTAATTAATTTATAGGGGCTCTTCATATCGTTCCCTACTCCAGGTCTTACTTTTTCATTCTCTTATTGTGTCTTTAGATGAAAATAAAAATGTGGTTTTCATGTACTTCAACTATCAATCGTTTTCTTCATGGCTTGTGTTTCTTATATCCTGTATAAGGCCTCTTTCTCTACCACAAGTTTATGAATATCTTCTATGTTATATTTTAGAAGCTTTATTGATTAATCTTCTGGTTTTAGAGTTACGGTATACCTGGAATTGATTTGTATTTATTTGGTATTTATTTGAAGTAGGAGCCAATAGAGACTTTTTGTTTTTACACAAATATTTTAATTAGCCTGATGGAACTTATTAGTTTTTATAATCTTCAGTGTTACCTCTGTCATATATTAAATGTTCACTTTCAGATGGTCTTAACTACCGTAGATCCATAGTAAGTCATGATACGTGGTAGAACACATTCTCTCATCTCTTTCAGAAGAATTTGGTGATAATATCTCATTTCCATTTCCATATCAGTTTAAGAATCATTTTGGCAAGTTACACTAGATACACACATACACATCCTATCTTCGTAGGGTTTTGATTGTAAGTTTTAAAAATCAATAGATCATTTGTATTGATACCTTTATAATACTGTATTGAGTATTCCATTTATGAACATGCTTTATTGTCTGTTTACTTAGATATTTGTATTTTTTTATATTTTATGCTCTTTTCTGAAGATATCTTATGTAATTTTGATCGAATTAAACATAGGGACTTCATGCTTTAGGACACAATTATAAATGGCATCAGTTTTAAAAATATTTTTTAGTTAGTATGTTATATATAGAAATATGCTTAATTTTTGTAAATTGTCTCTATACCCAGCAACTTTGCCAGAAACATTGTCATTTTTTTTTTTTTGAGACAAAGTCTCAAGCTGTCACCCTGGGTAGAGTGCTGTGGTATCATACACACAGCAGCCTCCAAATTATGGGCTCAAGAGATCCTCTTGCCTCAGTTTTTCTATTTTGAGTAGAGATGGGGGTCTCGCTTTTTCTCAGGGTGGTCTTGACTTCATGAGCTCAGGCAATCCACCTGCCTCGGCCTCCCAGTTTATTAGAATTACAGACATGAGCCACTGCGGCCAGCTGATTGTCACTATTGATTTTAGATTCCTTGGATTTTCTCCTTGTGGAATTATATAATTATATAATTATTAATTAATTAATAATTAATTACTAAATTATTAATTATTATTTCTATAATATTATATAATATAATATAATATAAATATATAATATTTTAATATTATATAATATTTATAATATTATAATTATATAATTAATAATTATATAATATTTTCTCCTTGTGGAATTATAATTATTATAAAAGAGTTTTGCTTTTATTCTTTTACTTTTTATATTTTTTATTTTTTTTGTCTTCCTAAACTGGATGAGATATTCAATATAATAATAAATAAAATTAAATCTAAAAGACTACATTTAGTAGATTATAATCAAAATAAAAGCTTCTTGGTCTGTGATTCTTTGTTTTGGTAAAGTCTTCTCAGATTTTAAGATCAAAATTATTTTGAATTCATAAAATGAATTTGAGAGTATTCCTTCTCTCATTCTCTAAAAGATTTTGAATAAGGTGGTATTATTTGCCACCCCAATGTTTGTAAGAATTCATTAGTGAAATCATTTGGAATTACAGATTTCTTTGGCAAAGTTTTCATGTATTTTAATTTCATTCAAAGTTTCAAGATTATTCAGATTTTCTATTTTTATATCAATTTTTTGTAAGCCCTACCTTTGAACAATAAATGTTTTTACTTCATCGAAGTTTTAAATTTATTTACATCTTTTTTATGCTATCTTTTATTTTTATAGAAATTTTATTCTACTATTGATCATTTATACTTTTTTCCTCCTTTGTAACTCTCGCTAGGAATTTGTTCATGTTATTAGTTTTTCATAGAAATAAGTTGTGGTGTTTTTAATCTTCTTCACCACCTGTTTGTTTCTATTTCTGTAATCTCCTCTCTTTGATTTTCTTTTGGTTCAATTCTGTTGTTAGTTTCCTCATTTTTGAGATGGATACATAATTCTTTGTTTTCAGCCTTTCCTTTTTTAAAACATATAAATTTATGGAAATAAAATTTTTCTGCAAGATAGTTTTAATTGCATGCTAAAAGATTCAACATATTATTATGTTGTCATTCAGTTAAAAAAAAAAACTTTCTTGTGATTTTTGGCTGATGGATATTTTGAGGTAAAGTTTTTATCCTATTTTTTAAAATTTTGAGTTTGTTCCCCTGTGTTCAGAGAATATATTATGTATTATTTCCATCTTTGAAATCCACTGAGACTTATGTTATGGTGCGGCACACCATCAGCTTTTGTAAATATTCTGTTTGCCTCACAACGTGTTTGTTTTGCAGTCATTTCGCACAGTGCTGTACATATAATATGCAAAGTTTGCTAATGTACTACTTAATCTTCACTGGAGAAGCAGAAACAGTGCTGATTCTATTTTAGTATGTGTTTACATAATATATAAACTTACAGATATGCACATCTATAAACATATATGTAAAATTTATTATGAGAAACTGGTTCACATGATTATGGAAGGTGAGAAATCATGATCATCTGTCTGTAAGCTGGAGAACCAGGAGAACCAGTGGTATAGTTTCAGTTCTAGTGCAAGAGACAAATGTCAGAGTCCAATATCAATTATGTAGAGGAAGCACATTCTTTCTGAGTCCATGTTTTATTGTATTCAGGTGTCCAAAGGATTGAATGAAGCTCACCCATACTGGAGACAGCATTCTGCTTCACCACATCTAACAAATCAAATGTTTATGTGGAAAACCCACACAGGCACACCCACAACTATGTTTAAGGAAATATCAGAGCACTTCTTGCCCCAGTCAAGTTAACACATAAAGGTAACCATCACAAGTTTACATCTTGTCAACTTTGCCCCCCATAAACATCAACTTAAACGTGACTTAATTTCCATATAAAAACAATACCAGATTCTAATTTCACCTAAGATTGTACAAATGTCCTGCTGACAAATGAGACTATACTAACCCTTTTCACAGAAAAAGAGGTGAAGTTCCTGCATGATGTTTTCTCTTCTCCTTGATTATCTCATATATAACTTAAATATAATGATGTAAAATTAATACTTATATACTTTGATAATAAATTAATACATACCATGTTACATGATAAAAAAATAAGAGAACAACAAAGATACTTGTGTTCTTTCTCAGTCTGTATACACACACATATTCTTAATAAAATAAGGACAAATAGTTATAACAATTATAACCTTCTTTCCTGTAACTTATTATGTAGTTATAGTTAATATTTAAAACTATTTTCTTCTACTACCCATTCTGTGTTTTCCTGGCCTTCAGCAAGCACCTCAGCTGGTCATAATTATTTACTTGATGGATTGATCAAAATCTCCATTCCTAAAGGGTCTGTTCCATTGGTAGTCTTGTCTGGATTTGGTTGTATTTTTCCACTAACCTTAAGCACAGGGTATAATACTTAGACAACCCTAAGGGATATTGTGTATTCTAGATGTTTTGCTCCTTAACTCCATTGTGGGGTAGCCATCCAATTTCCCCTTGGTAGTCAGGATCAGTTACTCCAGCCAGCTCAGTACCTCTCTTCTTTGCCTGTTAATTCAGAAATGTGAGAAGTCCAAAGTGTTCAGGCATCATTTTTAACTTTCAGTTCAACGTAATTGTTATGTGTCCTGATGGAAGTATTTCAGCCTTTGAAACTAAGACCTTGAGGCCAACAGAGTATGAGGACATGGAATGTGAAGCAAAAATATTTCTACTCTGTCACTGAGGTAATAGAGGTGCCACTACCATTTTCACCACTTGATTTCTGGATCTATGAATGCTGGAAATGGGAGAAGCAGCACCATAGTTTGGACACTTATTCAGAGCATATGCAGCTTTCTGGAGAATGTTTCCCAGTCCTGCAAAGTATTGCCACCTAGCTGTAACTGAGACCTCAAAAGGCCCTTTGAACATTCTATCAAACCAACTGCTTCAAGATGGCAGGGAACATGGGAAGACCTGCTTATTCAATGAACTTGGGTCCATAATTGTGTCTATTTTTGCTGTGAAATAGGTACTTTGATCAGAAGCAATTATGTATGGAATAACAATGCTGGTGGACACAACATTCTCTAAGTCCAAAAATGGTGGTTTCAGCAGAAGTTCTGCCTTCAGGGAAGATAAATATTCATTCAATGTGTCCATTCTAGTAAAAAAAAAAAAAAAATACTTTCTTTTTCTATTTTGGAAGTGGTCTGGTGTAATCAATCTGCTACCAGGTAGCTGGCTGATCACGTTGGGAAATGGAGCATATCTGGAATCTAGCATTGGTCTTTGCCACTAGAAGATCGGGCAATTAGTCTCTGCTGCTAGAAGACTGGGCAATTAGCAGTAGCCATAGCCAGGTTGGTTTTGGTGAGCAGAAGTCAATGTAGCTGAGCCCACGTTTAATCTTCATCTGTGTCATCATGTCTACTTTGGTTATGAACCCATCAGACAAAGATGGAGGTGAGGGGTAGGGAAAGAGGCTGACTGGTATCTACAAGACATCTCTCATCTTATCCACTAGATTATTAAAATCTTCCAGTGATAAGGTCCTCCCTTGACTATTCAGCCAAACCACTGGCCTCCACTCATGAATAGATACATACTTGTATATCTGGCCATTTCTTCTCCCAAACAAAATGAACAACCAGTTGCACTCCCCGAAGTTCTGCTCACTGGCAAGATTTCTCTTTGTCCCTGTCCTTCACGGATGTCTCAGAGAGTCTGAAGTGCATACTTGTTCATTTTTTGAGTAGTGCCTACATACGATGCAGAACTATCTGTAAAGTAGTCCTGATAGTGGGAAACTCCCCATTGGGCCATAGGTACAGGCTGGACAAGTGAAGGCAGTGTGGCAGGAGTGGGGAGCATAGGCACTGAGGCCACTTCCTTTGTAACTTTTTTGTGCCTTGAGTGCCTACTTGGGTCAAATCATCCACTGGGTGATGGAGTGCTACTATAAATGACCAGCTATATGGCTTGGTGAGTCAGATAACATCCAGTTCATGATGTAAATTCCTATGGCAGCTTGGTCAGGCATTCAGTCTTTACTAAGGCCCAGAGGCAGACTAAGAGCTATGTCTCAAAAACAGAGTTGGAAGGGAATTGCTTCAATATTCCCAGAGTCTGTACTGAAATTCACCTATAAAGATCTTACCAAAGAATTTCAGTGCCATCTCTATCTGTCACTGATACTTCAAAACACAGTGTATCTGTTGGATCATATGCCCTAGAGGCAGAGCAGCTTTAAGGCTGCCTGGAAAGGTCCTCTCTTGTTTTGGGCCCCATTCAGAACTAGCATTGTTTCAGATTAGTCAGCAAATGGGCCAAAGGAAGAGGCCCAAATGAGTAACATGTTGCCTCTAACGTCCATAAAGGACCACCAAGTGCTTTTTGTTTGTTTGTTTGTAGTGTTTTTTATTTGTAGGAAGACGCAGATGCAATGAATTATGCTTCACCTTGGAAAAGGGATATCTCAACATGCCCATACTACCGGGTTGTTGGAAATTTTCCTGATGTAGAAGGCCACTGAAGTTTAGAAAGATGTATTTCCCACCCTGTTATATGAAAATATCTTACTGATGACTTGCTAAATTTGCATAATGTTATTAATGTAATAACAGATTATTGTGATATCTTATAAAAAGTAAAGATGACAAGACCCCTGAGAAATAAATTACAACCTAGGACTGGAGAGTTGAAGGACTCCTGAGGTAGACAGTGGAGGTGTAGTGCTAGCCTGCCAGTTGAAAGTAAACTTCTTTTAGGCTTTAAAGAGAGAGAGGGAGAAAAGAATATTTGCCTGATCAATAGCTACATTACAGGTAACACTTGCATGTTAATTTGCTCAAGGAGAAAAAGCATATTAGATACAGCAGCTGCAACTGAAGTCACTACCTTGTTAAACATGTAATAATCTGCTGTTATTCTCCAAGGTCCATTTGTCTTCTGCACAGGCCAAATAAGTGAATTGAATGGGGAAGCTGTGAAAATCACCAGCTCTGCACCCTTCTAGCGCATTCATCTGACACTAATTTCTGAAACCTTTCCAGGAATTCAGTAGTGATTTTGGTTCACTCTTTTCTAGGTGGAGGTAGCCCGAATGACTTCCACTTGACGTTTTCTACCATGAAAGCCCTACCGTGAGGGCTTAGGTCAAGAAAGCAATGTAAGGATTCCACCAGCTTCTCAATATATCTATTCCAATTATAAATTCTGGACCTGAGGAAATAACCACAGAATGGGTTCAGAGACCAACTAGACCTGCTATGAGATGTACCTGAGCTAAAACTCCAGTGAATCCCTTACTTCCTCCATAAGCCTCTCTTCTGTCTAGGGGGCCATAGTACAATTTAAGTCTTTTGAAATTACTGTCAGTTCAGAGTATGTGTATATTTAGAAGCCCTGGTATGTAGTCCCTGAAATGTCTGGTTATTTCCTTCTCCTCAATGCATACTTATCTTACTAAAAGGTCATATGTCCCTTTGGACAGGGTGGGAGAAAGAGTAATAATATAAATTTTGGTAGTTTCCTTACTTAAGAGGACCTCCTCTTCATTCTAGGGTCCTGAATATTTTATGATTCAGGTTAGACTTTTGTCCATGTGACCTAGAAATTTCTGTTTATAGAAATCAATGAAAATTTAGTAGGTTTTCTATTGATTTCATTTCTAGGAACACCATGATCGATTAGTCAATGCCATGAGTCTGTGTGAGTCAGAGTATTCTGACTGCTGCTTTGGCTCTGCTGTCCATCATAGTTACCATGACCACCTTACCTTTGCTGATGTGCCATCACTTTGCCTCTGTCACCTGGGATCCGATTGCCATCATTATATTTAGGGTTTCCATTTCAGTGGCCATAGTTCCCACTGTATGGTCTATTGTACAAAGAAGACCAGTCACATTCCTCTTGAAGGATTCTAGGGCTCCCTTATGAATCTATTTCTGTAGCCTCGCAAGATGAGTGAGTAGTTCTAAACTGAAAAATTCATTCTAACTTTCTAATGCCCTTAAACCTTCAAATCCCTCCTCTATATTAAACCAAGGCAGGTTCAACCTTTCCAATTCACTCACCCTGAGTCTGTTTTCATCTATGAACAAAACAAATTTGTAGAGTCCTTTCTAACTTTTCAAACTATTATAGTAAGTGCCAAATCTTTGTTTAGTGGGTCCATAGTATTAACTTTGACTTGATACAATTTATGTTCCTTTTACCATTTTCTTTTTCTTATCTTTTTTTTTTTTACATTTCAGTATATTGGAGGTATGTGATTTTTACCATTTTCTCACACCCTTAGTAGCCATATTCATACATACTCTCTATATTCCCATCTGCATAACTTAGAAAACTCAAAGTTGTAACTTCCTATGTGACATATTTTTGCCTTACATTTATTGGCCTGCCAGGACCTGAGTGTAGATATGTGTCTAGCAGCAAAGAGGCATGGTGGAACAGAGTTCTGAGAATTAGCATTAACCTATGTGGCATCTGCCTCAGGGGAGGTTATTACAATTTTCTCAGGAAATGAATAGTTAATATTTTCAGACTATGTCAGAGAGGATGATACCACTGGAAGTGAAGACGTTTCCACCACTGGGCATGGAGAGGCCTTTTCCACTGAGAAAGAAGACTCATCCCCATGAGTTTAGAAATTCAACTTGTGTTGTAATGCAACCAGTTACAGGATGAGATTCTGTGTTTGATTTTCAGCAAACTTAGCTATAGGAGGTAAGTGTCTGCTTCACAGCATCCATTGACATTTTTAGATCATTGAGTAGGGAATTCAAATATCTGATCTCATCCTTTTCTTTCACCATATTGTCAGTGAGTACTAGGAGAACCCAGTCACCCTCATTATTTCTGATAGTTTTTCAAAAATGTTTCAAAATATCAATACACAGTCACACAGTTCCTTGCTTGTCATAGTGATTAATTAGGAATATTTAATGAAGATATTTTGTATCTCCATTACTTACCAATTCACTACACAGATAAGTGCTGTCTTTACTACTAAAAATAGATTGGCACATTTAAATCTAACCAGATCCGAGAGCCAGTTCCAGGAAACCCAGAACCACTTTGGAGACCTCACCCTTAAAATTCTGTTCTTTGAGAACCATTCTCAAGATCAAAATCTCTATTAGTCAAGGTAGTCTTCCAGAGAAACAGAACATGCACACAAACACACACTCATGCACACACACAGCTGTATTATAAGCAATTAGCTCTTATGATTATTTAGACTGAGTTAGTCTATGTTCTTCTGTGGGCAAGCTGAAGATTCGGGATAGACAGTGGGATAGTTCCAGTGCAGATCTGAAGGTCTGAGAACTAGAAAAACCAGTGGTATAAGACCCAGTCTGAGTCAGAAGAAGACAAATCTCCCAACTCAAAAAGCCATCAGAGCGTGAATTTTCCCTTATCCTACCTTTTGTTATCTTAGGGCTTCCAAGAGATTAAATAGAGAAGGACAATCCGCTTTACTTTTCCTATGCTTCAAGTGGGAATCTCACCCAGAAACACCCTCACAGACACACCTAGGATAATATTTTATTAAATACTTGGAACCTTGTGTCCTAATTAAGTTGACAGATAAAATTAACCATCACACTAAAATTTTTATATGTTATGTATCTTACTGACATTTAAATTCTTTCTGTTAATATAAAATCAACTAGTCTGAATCCTACTGATATTTTTGTTTCCTATGTACAGGAATTACTGAGAGATGTTACAATTTCACACTGAAGTGGGTAATTTTGCTTCTTCTTACGATTCTTTACTTCTTTTGCTCTCTGCGTTTTATTCTATTTTATTAGATATATATAAGTTTAGAATTTTTTTACATCGACCTACCTTGTACTTCACTTTTTTAACATTCCTATTTTTATAATATTTCAGAATCTTAAGAGGTACATGTGTTTTGTCTACATACTTTATTTTTGGAAGAAATTGAGTCAAGATGATAAACATGTCCTCCACCCAGACAGTGTGCGCCATATCCATTAGGTGCCAAATTATTCTTAATGCTGGCTGTTGTATTTATTTTCATTCTAGAATTTCCAATTTTTTTTTTATATCTTCTAGATCTCTGCTGATCTTATGTTTTATTTGTATCAAATTTGGGGACTATAATAGTTATTTCTAAGTTCTAAATTATTTCTAAATTTAAAAATACTTTTTAAATCTTTTATTATAAAGGTATACTTTTACATCCAGAAAAGATAGTAAAACAAAGTTTAAAAATCTTCATTAATAATATTAACCCAGTCTTGGTCCTGGTTAAGATTTTTGGTCATAAATATATCCACCCTCTCACAAACACACACTGGATAGTACTACATAATATTATGAGAATTTTATAACCCAACATGATTTGACAATATGCAGTTGACTCTTCAACAACACAGGGATTGGGACGTTCACACCCCCCCTTCCACTACACAGTTGAGAGTTTCTGTATAACTTTGACCTCACCAAAACTTAACTACTAATAACCTATGGAGAACCAGGATCCTTACTGGTAACATATATTATCTGTATTATATACTATCTTCTAACAATAAAGTAAGCTACTGAAAAGAAAAAGGTTTTAAGAAAATCTTAAGGAAGAGTCAATACATTTACTCCAAAATTTTTAAGTGAAAATGTGGTATCATAAAGGTCTTCATCTCCATCACCTTCACGTTGAGAAAGCTGAGGCTGAGAAAAAGGAGGGCTTGGTCTTGTTATCTCCAGGTGGCAGAAGTGGAAAAAACTCTGCATGCAAGTGGACCCTGCAGTTCAAAGCTTTGTTGTTCAAGCATCAGCTGTATTGGTAATAATGTTTTCACTTTCTCAAATATTTTTCTGAAACAGAACATTTAGTTGTAACATATGGAATGCAACATAATAGATATGTTATAATAATTATATAAATATAATCAACCAGATTTCTGTTTTTGGACAAAATACTTGCTTATACATTTTTATTATTTTTCAACTGAAATGAACATTTTTTTGTCTTTAAGTTTTTTCACATGTACGCATATATTTTGTTAATCTATTGAATTGAATGAAATTACTGTGCTAAGGATTATTCACAATTTTGATGCTTTGTTAATATAATTTTAAATTATTCTTAACAAATTATATTAATTCATAATTTGACCAATATATTAGAGTGTCTCCCCTAAATCTACACAAACATAGGGAGTATCACTCAAAAAAGTATTACCAATTTGATAAACTAAACAAAATGTTATTCTTTGCTCTTTAAAATTTTGTACTTTTTTACGTATAGTGACTTGATTATATTTTCATTGTTTGGGCTCTTTGTAGTGTTTGTGTACTTGTGTGAACTCTGTGTATGGACATTTTCCAAGACCTTAATTATATTTTTTCTTATGTTCTTGCCTTTTATTTTAAAGCTATTTTTAAATTAGGAATGTTAGCCCTTATGTATTGGGGATATAATCATTTTCTCTTTTATGTAGGTTAAAATATTTCCCCACTTCCTGTAGTCCCAGCTACTCGGGAGGCTGAGGCAAGAGAATCGCTTAAGCCCAGGAGTTAAGCTGTGAGCTGTGTGAGGCCACGGCACTCTACCCAGGGCCATAAAGTGAGACTCTGTCTCTACAAAAAAAAAAAAAAAATATTTCCCCACTTTCTCACATTTTTGAATTTTGTTTATAGTATCTGTTTTTCCATGTGCATAACTTTAAATGCTTTATTTTTCATAATGAAGTTTCAACATACTTTGATTTTTGTTTCTTCTCATTGTCTTTATGCATAGAAAAGTAAGGTAAGTAATCATATGACATAATTCTATGATGTTTCATTTCACGTATTTTAGCAGATAGTTTAGCTAAATATTACTTTATGTGAAAGAAAGTTTTAATTTATGTTTTCCAATTAGTTAACTATTTTTCCTGAGCTAATTGATTAATCAATTCTTTTCTGTGTTTTAGAATTCTAGCTTCTTATTTTTCCCCTTCTGTCTCATTAGATGTTATAGCTAATGTAGACATTATAATGTTTAAATTATTCTAGCTTTATAATATGATGTAAATTTCAAGCAATAAAAATTGACTTTTATTTTTGTCTAAAATCTCCTAGTTTTTCTTACCTATGTATACTTCAGAATGAACTTCAAACAGTTTTTGTTTAAGTTCTAAATACTTTTTTTTTTAAAATTTGGGATTCATTGAGGGTACAAAGAATTAGGTTACACTGATTGTTAGGTAAAGTCCCTCTTGTAATTGTGTCCTGCCCCCAAGATGTGTATCATACACTGTGAACCCCCCATTCCCCTCCCACCTCTTTTCTCCCCTATCCCTCATTCCTCTACACCACCCCTTGTATTAGCTCATCTACTGCCTTCCTATTAGAATTCAGTACATTGGATTCTGCTTCTCCAGTCTTGTGATGCTTTACTAAGAAGAATGTGTTCCACCTCCATCCAGATTATTACAAGAGATATAAAGTCTCCATCATTTTTAATGACTAAATAGTATTCCAAGGTATATATATGCCACAGCTTGTTAATCCATTCCTAGGTTGGTGGGCATTTAGGTTGTTTCCATATTTTGGTGATTGCAAATTGAGCTGCGATAAACAGTCCAGGGCAAATGTCCCTATCATAAAAAGATTTTATTTCTTCTGCGTAGGTGCCTAGTAATGGGATTGCAAGATCAAATGGGATGTCTTATTTGAATTCTTTGAGTATTCTCCACACTTCCTTCAAAAAGGTTGTATTAGTTTGCAGTCCCACCATTATGTAAAAGTGTTCCCTTCTCTCCATATTCATGCCAGCAGCTGCAGCTTTGAGACTGTGGTGTGGGGTATTCTCACTGGGGTTAGGTGATATTTCAGGGTAGTTTTGATTTGCATTTCTCCCTTGATCAGGGATAAAAGCATTTTTTCAAATGTTTGTTAGCCATTTGTCTGTCTTTTCAGATAATGTTCTATTCATATCTCTTGCCCAATGGTAGATGGAATTGTTTGCTCCTTTTTTGTTGATTAATTTGAGTCCTCTGTAGATTCTAGTTATCAACCCTTTGTCAGATTGATACCCTGCAAATATCTGTTCCCATTGTGAAGGTTGTCTTTTCCCTTTACTTGTTGTGTCCTTAGCTGTGCAGAAGCTTTTCAGCTTAATTAAGTCCTATTTGTTAATTTTTGTTGTTGCAGTGGCTGCTGAAGACTTTGTCATGAAATTTTTTCCAGTCCAACATCATCAAAAGATTTCCCCATACTTTCTTCTAAGATTTTTATCATTTCATGTATTAGGTTTAAGTCTCTTATCCATCTTGAGTCCATTTTTGTAAGGGGTGAAAGATGTGGGTCGAGTTTCAGTCTTTTACATGTGGTTATCCAGTTCTCCCCACACCACTTGCTGAATAGAGATGTTTTTCCCACACCTTATGCTTTTGTTTGGTTTATCAAAGATCAGATGGCAAGTTGAAACTGGTTTCATCTCTTGGTTTTCTATTCTGTTCCATATGTCTATGTCTCTATTTTGTGCCAATACCATTCTGTTTTGATTACTGTGGACTTGTAATATAGCCAGAAGTCTGGTGGGGCAATTCCTCCAACTTTGTTTTGATTACTAAGAATAGCCTTAGCTATACAGGCTTTTTTCTGGTTCTATACAAAACAAAGTCCTGTTTTTTCCAGTTCTTCAATATGCGATGTTGGTATTTTCATGGGAATTGCATTGAATCTGTAGATTGCTTTGGGTAGAATAGACATTTTGACAATGTTGATTCTTCCTAGCCATGAGCATGATAGGTTCTTCCATTTGTCAGTGTCTTCTGCAATTTCTTTTCTTAGGGTTTTATATTCTCTTTGAAAAGATCTTTCACCTCTTTTATTAGAGATATTCGTAAGTATTCCATTTTCTTTGAAGCTAGCGTGAAGATAATTGTGTCCTTGATTTGCTTCTCAAATTGGCTGTTATGGCATATACAAAGGCTACTGATTTGTGGACATTGATTTTTATACCCTGAGACATTACTGTATTTCCTGATGACTTCCAGGGGTTTTGTGGTTGAGTCTCTAGTGTTCTCTAAGGATAAGATCATATCATCAGCAAAGAGGGAGAGTTTGATCTCCTCTGCTGTCATTTGGATTCTCTTTATGTTCTTCTTCTGCCTGATTGAATTGGTTAGAACTTCCAGAACTATGTTCAATAATAATGGTGATAGTGGGCATCCTTGTCTGGTTCCAGTTCTAGGAAGAAAAACTTTCAGTTTTACACCATTCAGTATGATGTTAGCTGTGGGTTTGTCATAGATGGCTTCGGTCAGCTTAAAAAATGTGCCACCTATGCCTATTTTCTTAAGTGTTCTTGTTGGAAAAAGATGGTGAATTTTGTCAAATGCTTTTTCTGCACCTACTAAAAGAATCATACGGTCTTTGTTTTTGTTTCTATTGATGTGGTGTATTACATTTCTGGATTTGTGTATATTAAACCAACCTTGCATCTCTTGGATGAAGTCTACTTGATTGTGATATATAATTTTTTTAATGAGTAGCTGCAATCTATTAGCTAAGATTTTGTTGAGTATTTTTGCATCAATATTCATTAGTGAAATTGGTCTATAGTTCTCCTTTTTAGTTAGGTCCTTTTCTGGTTTTGGAATCAAGGTGATGTTTGCTTCATAGGATGTGTTGGGGAAGATTCCTTCCTTCTCAATGTTTTGGAATAGATTCCACAGAATAGGTACAAGCTCATCTTAGAAGGTGTGATATAATTCTGATGTGAAGCCAGCTGGTCCTGGAACTGTTTTATTGAAAGCTTTTTTATTGTTTCTGCAATTTCAGTGCTTGATATTGGTCTGTTTAAGTGATCTATTTCTTCCTGGTTAAGCCTAGGAAGGCAGTGTGATTCCAGGAATTGGTCCATTTCCTCCACATTGTCAAATTTCTGGGCATAAAATTTTTAGTAGTAGTCAGAAATAATCTCTTGTATCTCTGTGGTATCAATTGTTATGTCCCCCTTTTCATTTCTAATTGAGATTATTAAAGATTTTACTTTTCTATTTTTGGTTAATCTGGCCAGTGGTTTAATGATTTAATTTATCTTTTCAAAGAACCAACTTTTTGTTTCATTAATTTTCTGAATGATTCTTTTATTTTCTATTTTATTTATTTCTGATTTAATTTTGGTTATTACTTTTCTTCTGCTAGGTTTGGGATTGGATTGCTCTTCCTTTGCCATTTAAGATAATTTGTTAGGTTATTGACGTGCTTATTTTCTGTTTTTTGATGTAGGCATCTAATGCGATAAATTTCCTTCTTAGAACTGCTTTTGCAGTGTCCTACAGATTTTGGTAGCTTGTGTCTTCATTGTTGTTATGCTTAAGGAAGTTAATGATTTTCTTTGTTATCTCTTCCTTGACCCAATGGTCATTCAGCATAAAGTTGTTTAATTTTCATGCCTTTGTGTGGGGATGATCATTTTGTTGCAGTTAGTTCCATCTTTATTGCCTTATGATCTGAGAAGATACAAGATAAAATTTTAATTCTCTTGGTTTTGTTGAAGTTTGATTTGTGTCCTAGGATATGGTCTATCTGGGAGAATGTTTCATGGGCTGATGAGAAGAATATATATTCTTTGACACTGGGATGGAGTGTTCAATATATGTCTATCAAGCACAGTTATTCTAGGGTCACATTTAGGTCTGTTGTACCTTCGTTTAGTTTTTGTTTAGAGGATCTGTCCAGCTTTGCAAGAGAAGTGTTAAAAACCCCTGCTATTATGGTGTTACGAGATATCATGTTGCTCAGACTCATTAAGGTCTGTTTCAAGAATCTGAGAATATGGTTGGCACCTGTGGCTCAAAGGAGTAGGGCACTAGCCCCATATGCCAGAGGTGGTGGATTCAAACCTGGTGCTGGCAAAAACTGCAAAAAATAATAATCTGGGAATATTTAAGATAGGTTCATAAATATTTAGAATTGAAATGTCTTCTTGTTGTATTGAACAATATGAAGTGTCTTTGTCTTTTTTGACTTTAGTTGCTTTAAATCCACTTGTATCTGAAAATAAGATTGCAACCTCACTTTCTTCTGATTTCTATTTTCTTGGAAAATTGTCTCCCATCCCTTAACCCTGAGTTTTACTTTGTCCTTTGAGAATAGGTATATTTCCTGCATACAGCAAATGGATGGCTTGTGTTTTATTTTTTATCTAATCAGCCAGTTTATGCCTCTTCAGTGAGGAATTCAAGCCATTAGCATTTATTGAGATAAGAAAAATGTGGTGGAGTTCTATTCATCTTAATTTGAGGAAGTCCCTTGCTTAGTTTTATCTTTAGCATCATTGTGGAAGCTAGGTTTTGTTCTTTAGTTTCTGGGGGTTTACTTTGTTGGCGGTCCATTGTAATGGTCAGTGTGAGAATAGAACTAAGTATTTTCTGTAGAGCTGGTCTTGTTGTGGTTAACTTTCTCAATGTTTGCATACCAGTAAACGATCTAATTTCTTTGTTAATTTGAAAGCTTAGTTTAGCAGGATATAGAATTATGAGCAGAAAATTTTTTTGTTTA